>NC_081431.1:83536485-83818991 GCF_949786415.1 Peromyscus eremicus | reverse complement strand
GAAAAATTAAGTACTCCTCATTAATAACACTCAACATCAATGGTCTCAATTCCCCAATAAAAAGACACAGACTAATTAATTGGATTAGAAAACAGGATTCATTTTTCTTCTGCATACAAAACAAACAAACAAACAAACAAAACCACATACTTTACCACCAAGGGTAGACATCACCTCAGGGTAAAGGAATGGAAGAAGATATTCCAAACAAGTGAACCAAAGAAACAAACAGGTGTTTCCATTTTAATATTTAACAAAATATACTTCAAATGAAGACTTATAAAAGAGATAGGGAAGCACATTACATTATCAAAATGGAAATTTGTCAAGAGGATATCACAATTCTAAACATTTGTGCTCCAAACACAAGGGTACCAAGATTCATAAATGAGACACTACTGTAGCTGAAATTACATATTGACTCTCACACAGTTATAGTGGATAGCTTCACTACTCCATTCCCACCAATAGACTGGTCATGCAGACAAAAACTAAACAGAGAAATACTGGAGTTAAGTAGTATCCTAAATCAAAAGGACCTAGCAGATGTCTACAGAATAGTTCACTCAAACCAAAATGAATATACCTTTTCCACACAAGTCATAGAAGTTTGTCCAAAATTTACCACATACTGGGATGCAAAGCAAATCCCAACAGACACAAGAATATTAAAATAACAGCCCCTATCCTACAGGGATTTTGAATGTCAAAACGGAAATAGCAGAAAGTTTATAAATTCATAGACACTGAACAACTCACTACTAAATGAAAGATAGGTCAAGACAGAAATGAAAAACATTTTAGAATTACATGCAAATGAAAAACACAATATAACCAAACCTATGGGACACAGCAAATGCAGTTTTAAGAGGCAAGTTCAATAGCAGTAAGTGGTTACTAAAAAATTGGATAGAGACTCACCTGGAAGCTCTAGAAAAAAAAGAAGAAATAATACTACAAAGGAATAGATGGCAACAAATAATCAAACAGGGCTGAAATCAAGAAAATAGAAACAAACAACAATAAAAACAAATATATGAGTGGCCTGTGCTGCCATCTGGGGCATGGTGTCATCCAGGCCTGAGCTGAAGCCCAGGGCCATATCTGGGTCCATGGTCGTACCACAGCTGGGGTCTGTGTTGATGTCTGTAGTCTGTGTTGTTACCAAAAGGCCAAACACATGTCCAGGGTCTGAGATGCCACCTGCAGTCATGTTGGTATCTAAGGGTGTGCCACCACTGTTACCATGCCAATCAGCGTGGCCTGAACTGGATCTGGGGCCATGCAGACATCTGGCCTGAGCTGCAGCCAAGGGTCATGTCTGGGTCCATGCCCTTGCTTAGCCAGGGTCTTTGTTGATGTCCATGCCTCCCATTATTACTGAAGGCCATGCAGATACCTGGGGGCTGGGTCTCTACCTGAAGACATGTTAGTGTCTGAGTCACATTGCAGCCTACAGCTGACATCATACATATCTGAGTGGCCCGCATCACCACATGGAGCCATGCTGACTGACATCTGGGCCCAAGATGCTCTCAAGGGCCATGTCTGGGTATATAGTCATGCTGTAGCTGGGGTCTGTGTGGATCTCCATGGTCCAAGTTACAAGAGGGGGCCATAGGAACCATTTGTATTGAAACCGAGTGCCATGCTGAGCCAGCACCACTGTTTGCTGGCCCTGGGAGAGCTGGCTCTGCCACTTGGTAACATCACAGCAGAAGAGCTGGTTCTACCCCTCATGGGAGAGCTGGTGCCATACTCAGAAGAGATGGCCCCATCCCTCATCACAGGCATGGTTGAGCTGGCCCCCATGACATTGGTGAAGAAGAGTTGTCTCTGTCCCTCACATGAGGGGGGGTGGTCCCATCTTCCCAGACTGACTAAGTCAGCTACAACCGAAACCCACATCCAGGCCTTTGAGTTGATCCATCTCAACATATACCCCATCTATGACATGCCAGAGTGTCTGAAGGAACTGGTCCTGCAGAACCACAGTTGCAGATTCTCCATCTGCAGGATATCCAATAGGAGTCTCAGTGAGGGTCCAGTAATGATGGCATACAAGAAAAACAATCTAGAGATTCAATGTAATCCCCATCAAAATTCCAAAACAATTCTTCACAGATCTTGGAAGGACGACTTCCAGCTTCATATGGAAACACACACACATACACAAAAAGATAGCTAAAACAGTCTTATATTATGAAAGAATGGCTCATGTTATCACCATCCCAGATTTCAAATTGTACTACAGAGCTATAGTCATGATGGTATTGGTATAAAAACAGGCATTAAGATCAATGGAATTGAACTAAAGAGCTAGATATAAATCCACACGCACCTATGGACACTTGATTTTTGCCAAAGAAGTCAGATATATACACTAGAAAAAGACAACATCTTCTACAAACTGTGGTGGTCAAACTGGATAGTTGCATATAGAAGAATGCAAATAGAGACATATTTATCACCCTGAAAAAACTCAATTGCAAATTTATCAATACCTTAACATAATTCCAATGGTTCAGATACCATGAATCTTATAGAAGAGGAAGTGTGGAAGCATCTTGAACTTTTGGCACAGGAAAGGATTTCCTGAACAGGACACCATTAGCACAGCACTAAGACAACAATTAATAAATGGGATCTCATGAAATGGAAAAGTTTCTATATGGCAAAGATACCATCATTCAGGCAAAGCACCAGGCTACACGATGGGAAACAGTTTTTACCAATTACATGTCTGATAGAAAGTTATTAAGATATTATATATCTAAAATATATAAAGTTATTTAGATATTATATATCTAAAATATATAAAGAACGGAAAAATCTTTACATTAAGAAACAACAATAACAAAAACCCTGTTAAAATTGTGTACCAAACTCCAGAGAGGATGCCCAGCTCAAAAATTGATTTATAAATGGCCAAGAAATAGTTAAGAAACGTTCAAGATCCTTAAGGATCAGGGAAATGCAAACCAAAACTACTCTGAGATTTCACCATTCACTATTACACCATTCACAATGGCCAAGATCAATAAAACAAATCACAACTCATGCTGATGAGGATGTGGAAAACATTCGTTTCTGGCAAGGGTGCAAACTTGTACAGGCACTGTGCACATCAGTGTGCTGCTTCCTCAGGAAGCTGGAATGGATCTACATCAAGATCCAGCATTACTTCTCTTATGAATATATCCAAAGGACTCTTCCTCCTACTGCAAAGACTCAATCATGTTCATTTTTACTCTGTTCATAATAGCCAGAAATTGGAAGCAGATAGCCATTAACAGATAAATGGAAAAAGAAAATGTGGAACATATACACAATAGAATATTATCCAACTGTTAAACAAAATCAAAACTTTTTCAGGTAAATGGATAAAACTGGAAAAAAAAACATCCTGAGTAAGGTAATCTAGACCCCAAAAGACATATAGTATATATTATCTTATAAATGGATATAAGATTTTAAGCTTTTGGCCAGGCGGTGGTGGTGCACGCCTTTAATCCCAGCACTCGGGAGGCAGAGGCAGGCAGATCTTTGTGAGTTCGAGGCCAGCCTGGTCTACAGAGCGAGATCCAGGAAAGGCACAAAGCTACACAGAGAAACCCTGTCTGGAAAAACCAAAAAAAAAAAAATTAAGCTTTTAATATATATGCTTGTAGCCAATAATCACGGAGGTTATGCACAGAATAATGAACTAGGTGGAGGAAAGACTTTCCCAAGTAAGGGAATATAATTATAGTGTTAGTGTGTTGGGTAGTTTTATGCCAACTTGACACAAGCTAAAACCATCTAAGAGGAGGGAACAGCAATTAATAAAATGACTCCTTAAGACTGGGCTGTAGGTAAGACTGTAAGGCATTTTCTTAATTATTAAACAATGGGGGAGCACTCAGCCCATGGCGGGTGGTACCACCCCTGGGTTCTGTAAGAAAGCATGCTGAGCAAGCCATGAAGGTCAAGCCCGGAACTGAGATCACTCCATAGCCTCTGCATCAGCTCCTGCCTTCGGGATCCTGCCCTATTTGAATTCTTGCTCTGACTTCCTTCAATGATGAACAGTGCTATGGATGTTTAAGCTGAATAAACCCTTTCCTTTCCAAGTGTCTTTGGTAATGGAGTTTCATCACAACAGTAGAAACCTTAAGACAAAGAGATAACAAGGGGAGACTGGAATAAGAGGATTAAATCAAAATGGAAAAGAAACAGGTGGTAAGGGACAGAATAGAGGAAGGGAAAGCTAAGACTAAGGATCATTTGAGGGGTTATATGGGATCCTACCACCATTCTACCAGAAGCAGAATCTTCTGAACGTTCTTAAAATGTGTATATATATGAAAGAAGTCTAAATGAAATCACCAAATGATGGGAGAGATATAGATCTAAATAGACATGCCCTGCCATCAGGAGAAAACTTCAATGCCAGGAATAGGTTACATCACCCAGGAATGAGTTACATATAAACCAGTTTTTGTTCAAGGGGCCCCATGGAAAACCCCAAACAACTCAGGCTACTGCCAAGTCTATTGGTTGCTCACTACAAAGGGATGATAATGCACTATTGCTGAAGACACCAACCATATATTTCATTATAGTGACAGGAAATAGAAATGCCTGTGAAAAAGGTGTTGTTACCTTTTTTTAGTCAGTTAATAATGATAAACCAGTGATTCTAGAATTTGTTCATTTATATTAACAGCATTTTGAGAGCAATAAAAAATACAAATAAATTTTATAAGTTTGTTTCAAAAGATTTTATGATTTTTAAATAAAGGAAAAAACACGTTGCTTTAGAAATTCCTTTCCTAGGTATTGCCAAGGAGATATCTATCTGCCATATATATTTAATGTATATGTGCATATGTATATGAAGTGTATATGCATATATATGTATATAATGTATACACACACACATACATACATACATTATCATTTCACAGGTCCTAAATGCACCCAGTGCTGTTTTATTTTGTACATGGTTAAAAAGTGTAAAGTACATGACTTCAAAAGAATAGCAAAACTGCATAGTTTAATAAGAGTAATAAAATAAATATAGATAAATATGGATACTGTTTAGTTGAGAGCAAAAAACAGAAACAATGAAGTATAACAAACAGCATGTACATTCCATTTATATGTCATAGCAAAATTGTCAATCTAAGCTATAATAATAGAAATCTTATCACTGATTATATCAGAAAGTATGTTAGGTCAGGCTAGTCTAAAACAGATTAGAGAACATTTATAGGTGACAAAAATAAATATTAACAAAGCAAATATTTTAATACATACATTTATCAAAATTCATAAAAATACACTTTAAAATATATTCACTTCATTATCTTAATTAAGTTTCAGCAATTTGCATGTATAAAATGGAAGATGAGCTTGAATCAGAGATTCAAGGTATCTTGATTCAAATGCATTTTTTAAGATGAGTGAAAAACACTTGCTGAGGACTGGATACTAAATTAAATTGAATAATGTCAATTTTTCAGTTATGTTCATGGCATCATTGTTATGTAAAAATGTCTCAGATACTCATAATGAACTATTCATTAGAAGTGATGTCTTAGATGTGTCTGAAGCTCGTTAAGGAAAAACTTGAAAATAGATAAAAATAATTGATAAACAGTTAGGTTGATGATGCTCAGTTAGATGATATTATGGAGATGCATAACAAATGCCTTCCAAAATGTTTACCTAATAGGTAGTTACAGTATTCATTCACTGGCTTCCATTGCAGTGGTTTGGAAGGTGTGGAAAAGTTGACTTCACTATGTATACTGTGAGCCTTGAAAGAGACAACATTTGTAAATTCTGAGAAGGCTTCCGTGGCTCCTGCAAAAGTCTGCTGGCAGGTAAGCAGAGGCTGTTTCAGGGAAAACTGCGTCACCCAAGTCTGTATGATCCTACAGTGCTGTTGCTGAAAGAAAAGCAAGCAAAACAGTTTAGATGGCTTGTGGTGGTGTTGTTCTTTGTGTGTGTGTGTGTGTGTGTGTGTGTGTGTGTGTGTGTGTGTGTGTGTGTAGGTATGGGGGCAGTTGGATTTGGACTGATTTGTATGTATGTGTGTGTGAGTGTGCAAGTAGGTATTGGGATGGGTTTTGTGGTGCATTTGTGTGAGCATGTGTGTAAGTATGATATTCTCCCACTAATGATATACTGTATAACTGATAACAGATGTTTTTTTTTTTTAATTTTTTATGCCCCTCTCTATCAAGCAATGAATACTTTCTATAGGCTTGAAAAATACTGAGAAAAAAAAAACTGTTCCAGATAATTACAAACTCCCAAAAAGTTATATTTTAGTACCAGGTACTTATAATTTAGGACAAATAGTTAAAACTTTTGCTTTTTTAGAGTAATTTGGCAGTAAATTATATCATTTCTCAAACTCAAAACAGTATTTTTCTGGCTTCTTTTTGTTTTACCTCAGGGATAGATGTATTTGATAATTCCAGGTTATGAAAAATGAGTGACAGAATAGATGTCATAGAAGAGAAGTCAAAGAAAGTACGTCATATGCTCCTTAAGATTTACTTTGGGTTTAATTTTCCTCTTCATACCCATGATATATGACTGTGAAGAGAATTAGCCATAGGTCTTCTCTGTGTTGCTAATTTTTCTTAGAGGGATAAAAATACCAGTGATGGAGCACCTGTAATAAACACCTGCATGAGTGCAGAGGACTGGTAAACCAGGTCATGCCAATATGCATGCTAATAAGCCTCCCGAAATGCTATCCGTGGCTTCGAGTGGAACAAGAAAGTATTTAATGTTTGCTTCTCAGCACGGGATTATTGCTAACTCTTTCCTGCTTGGTATCTTTCCTCCAATGGACTAAAATATGCAAATAATCATTTTAATTGTTCATGAGAACTCATTAAATTCCCATCTTATGATGAGATTTCATTCTTTTAATCAGCAGTTGTTTGGAACCTAATAGAAAACCGAAAGGATCAGTGTTAGCACACTTTGTATGGGTCTTGCTTTGCTTTTATAATTGAACAGGAAGGAAATTTTACACTGAAGTGACTGCAGAATTTAATTTAATAAACCACATTTCTTTTTTCATCTAATTAGAATTTAAAGTGGTTTCTTATATCAAAGATAAACCATCTGACCTCTGCTCTGCAATACTCATTGAGAATTCTGACTCTGGAAAGTACCAGATATGAATGGACACTTTGTCTCTTCTTCCTAGGAGGAAATGTAAATTCTTGGTTGAAATAGAGGCAAAATGAGTAAAGATTGTAATTCACAGAACTGAGAGTATCTAAATTAAAAAGCATGTTTTTCAGTCAAACTGCCAACCCATAAACAATGGAAAGCTGGCAAAACAAAATACTGAAATTTGGTCTGGTACAGTTCCTTCATTAGAAGATGGAGAAATTGATTAGTGATAAAACCATCACAGTGTTTGCCTCCTTTACCTGTATGAATACCCATGACACTGGGCTATTAAATCAACTGCCTGCCTATGGATAGGAGAAAACGGAAGTAAATTATTACTGATTTAATGGGAGTCAGTCTTTTGTAGTGGAGTACCCTGTTTAAAGATCCCGTTCACTATGTCTGGATAGCTCTCTGAGCTTGATGTAATATGGAGGACACCCTTTGCCGTAGAACTCCCTCTCTGCCTTATTTAATGTCTAGGCCCAAATGCCTGACCTTATTTGGAGGTTGACCTTGCACAAAAAGCTCCCTGCAAAGTCTGTGTGACTCAGCACACAAGTCCCTCTGCTTTTCCCAGATTTAAATGGGTGCATCATTAAAGTTCCACTGTTTGCAATCAGGTCTGCATGTGTAAATCAGGTGCACTCTCTCCGTGTTCATCCATCCTTCCTTCCCCTCTGACTTGGGCAGCGTAAATTGGCCTCAGGGCTTCAGTAAACTGAGCTGTCTCACTGAAGCTGACTTCCAAAGGTTCTTTGTGTTGTACTCACAGCCATTTGAACCATGGCTCCCTCTTCCTTCTTGGGCCAGTGACCAATGACCCCAGAGGAGGAGGGATACCCACATTCTGAAAGTCACTCAATCTACAGCATCCTGGTTGTTTTAAACAAAATTTAAGAACAGAATTTGGCATTATATCATTCTAATTTTACCTTGTTTTGAAAAAATATCAAGATCCTAATTATTATACAAGTTAATCAGATCATCTAGCTTAGCTAAACCATATGACTGCAGTCAGTGCCAAAAAGCTTAATAACTAAAAGTGTCTTTAGAAGGTCAGTTACAAAGAAAATTGATGGTTTCCAAAAGTGTGATTGACTTATTGATGGAAGCTAAATATTGAAAGGTATTTCTTTAAAATCAAGGCAGAAATTAACTTTAGTTTTCTTCTAATTTAGGAAATATTGTACATTAATGCACTGTCTTAGTTACTTTTTTGTTGCTGTGATAAAACACCATGACCAAAGCAATTTATAAAAGAAAGTCTTGAATCTGGCTTACAGTTTCAGAGGGTCAGAGTCCATAAAGGGACAATTAAGAGCTCACATCTTGTTCCATTAAAATGCGGCAAGGGGTGGGGAGTGGGGTAGAGGGGGGTAGAGGAGTAGGAAGGTAAGGTGTAGAAACCCTAAAGCACTTTAAAACTCTAATACCCCCAATGATACACCTGCTCCAACATGGTCACACTTCCTAATCCTCCACAAAGAGTTCGACCACATATTTCAACATATGAGACTGTGGGCATCATTCTTGTTCAAACCAGCACACGCACCCAGGGTAGCCGAAAGTGGGCTTCTGGAAGTGACACTGATCTGCAGTGTCATGCTGGTGGACATTAAAATCTAAAAAGACCTTTGTGTCAAATTTTCATTAGGTAGAGTATTCTTCATCCTTGTATGTTCTATCATTGCAACAGTCTTAAAACATGCATGTAATATTTCGACTGTCATACAGCCAAGAGTAAAATTCTTTTAAGTTACACTTTTGTGCCTTTGGAAATGTAATTCAGCATGAAACTACGGAGCTGATAGCACTGTGGTATTTTTCTGTATGACATTTCATTTTGCTTTTGATATTTAAGTTTTCTAAAACTATCACAATACTAAGTATTTTTAGTAATTATTGTGTTTTTTTCTAGTTAAAGAGCACCATTTCATTTAATAGAATTTCTAGTTTATCTCTGCTCTAGCATGTATATAGATATTATAACTGAATTAAATGTGTCTATTTTCCTACATTAGCAGGGTCAGTGGTCTATTACATCTACTGTCTTTTACAGATTTTTTTCTCATTTACTTTTTTCAAAATTTTCTTTTTAATAACTGAAATTAATTATATATTATATTTTCAAAACTAATCTTTCCTCGTGTACACCTTGAACAGTATTTCTTGTATTTTTTTTGTTTTAAGGTATCATTTATTTCCATAGTGACCTATTTTTCATTTATTTTATGCATCTTACGTTTGTCCCTCTTTTAATATATTTTTAATTAATTTATTTTTGTTTTCTCTAAGAAATTTATGAGTTTTAGAAATATCCTTTATGCTTTCTTCTGAACCTTACAACAATTGTTCTAACACATCATATTTATATTTATTTTGTTTGTTACATTTCTTTTATCAAATCTTTGGAGTTATTTATTTCATTTTAAAATCATTATTAATTTCTGTTTGTAGTAAAATTGATATGATAAAAACATTTTGGACAAAAGGTGTATGGGGTGCATTAAGTAATTAGTAGCTTCAACTGGGACTTTTTTATTTACCTTAGAACTAAATTGTGTGGCTTCTGCTTGGAGGCAAAGCTATTTTAATGCTCTCATTTCAAAAAAATGAAATAGTTGACTTGAGTGCAATGTAGTTTCTTGAGTGTGACATGCTATGATTTTCATCACATGACACAGAGAGTTTTCCTAATGCATGCATGCGATGTAAGTGGACTGCTCTGAGGAGGACACTAGATCCCAAGATTTTAGCCCTCCCAAACGATAAGTGAGTCAAAATAACAAAAAGTGCATATCTTTAAGCAAAACAAAACTTTTTAAATTCACTGAATTTTGTAGTAATTTTTACACAAAAAATGTGTAGTTGTAAAAGAATAAAATGGCTAATATAAGTAGCTACATTAGAATTCCCCATACATTCTATGTTTTGGGCCTCTATGCAGGTGAATTTGGCAAATAAATACATAGTGAGATATAGAAAGTAAAACTACGTACTTGGTTTTGGTGACAAGGTTGTGAGTATTTACTGGTAGAAGGGGAATGTGCCGTTTATCAATATTTTAGTAGTGTTGAACCATACAGCCATAGCATGAAAGAAACTACTGTAGTCAGCAGCTGAATTAGAAAGCCAACCAGAATAAAATGTAAAAAGTAGTACTCAGGAAAATTGAAAGGAAATAAAAGAGCAAAGGCCTTTTCAAGGCTCTTTCTCTTTGTATTATTTCTCTGAATATGCATACACTGATTATTTTTCTGTATACATAGTTAAGCATATGCTTTATTAGCTTCTTCTCTGTTTCTATGATAGCATGCCCTGAAAAAAGCAGTTGAAAGGAGAAAAATTTTATTTTGGTTTACACTTCCAGGGGTTCCATTCCATCATGGTAAGAATAGCCCAGCTACTTAGGGAGCAAGGAGAGACAGGAAGTGAATCCAGGCTCTAAGCACCCAAAGCCCGTGGCAGTGATGCACTTCCTCCTCAGCTGAGTCCCATAACCTTCCCAAAGAGTGTGACCACCTGGAGACCAAGCTTTTACACACATGAGCATATGGAAGACAATTTACAATCAAACTGCAACTTATTCATTGGATCTTACTTGTGTTGTTCAAGCAACTTAGTAATTGGAGACAATAAGACCCTTTTATTTGCTATAATCTTTTAAGATTAAAGATAGTTCTGTCTCACAGAATTTTTAGGTAGCTTTACAAAGATCCAGTTTGTTGGAAAAAATAATATGGGTAAAATTAGGATTTAAAATAAGGTTGCTAATATTAATTTTTGTAATGTTATTGTTGTAAAATGGCAGGAGAGAGACCTTGGTGGGTTGGAGCCTCATGGTGGGTGAGGGAGACATGCCATGCAAGCATGGTGAGCAGCTGTCAGGGCAGGTGAAAGCCAAGGGAAAGACATATCGTGAAGGTGGCACTTACAAGAAAAGTTTTATTATTAAAGGGGCAAGGGAGAAGGGAAGAGAAGGAGGGAGGGAGGGAGGGGAGAGAGAGAGAAGGCACGGAGGTGTGTACCTTGTGGAAAGAGAGGGGGGGAAGGAGGGGAGAGAGAGAGAGAGAGAGAGAGAGAGAGAGAGAGAGAGAGAGAGAGAGATGGAGGGAAGTTTTTTTCCTCTTAAAGGGGAATTTACATAGAACGGAGTTGTCAAGATGCTGGGTGGACCAAGGTATTATCTGTTTATTGGCCATGACTCCAAGAAGTGGATCTGAATACTAATAGTCATCATTTCTGGAGATTCAAAATCCTGACGGCCTACCCGAACAGGACACAGAAGTAACACAATTTAGGAACCTCTCAATAAAGAATATCAGTACTTGAGTGGCTTGAGCGTTTGTTAAGTCTAAAATTACTGCAAATCTTTCATGTGGTTCAGTGATAAATCAAACTGCACTTAACTGTCCATGAAAGATGAGAAGGGGAAGCTTCTTCTGTTTGCACCAGTTGATGCAAAAGGTCTTTTCAAGATTAAAGTCCATAGTGGTTGGCTATAATATCATAGATAAACTTGACATATCTTTAGCATTGAAAATTGCATACCCATCTGTTTCTTTGCCTTGACAACCCACCTTCCAGGGATCCTGAAGGACTACTTTATTTCTCTTCTTTTACAGTATTTTGGTTGCAGTAATTCAGTCCCCATACAGGTCAGCTTCAGTAATAAAGGTATTTCTAGTTCGTTATTAGGCCCTTCAATGTTAATGAGAGCTTAGTGATCGCAAGGCAAACCAATAACCTTCTGGTTATGAGTTGTTCTCCATTGTAGTTTTATTTAGCTGTAAGTCGTAAGCACCATTTGGCATTAAAAAGCAAATCCTGATTTATTTTCTTGGTAATACTTAAAGAGGCAACAATGCACCAAGAAAACTCACAGCAGCCCGGGGCAGGGGGAGGGGGGGGGATTCTGAACTTTAGAAATGTAACAACAGGCACAATTTAGGGTGAAATCCTATGATTTCCTAGAAATTCAAGTTTGTACAAATCCATTGCTGCATTTCACCTCTTTTCTGTCTCTTTTTTATTCCTGTGATAAAAACAGGGATTTTGCAAAGACATTCTAAACATTGTGATCTAAATGCATTATATGTATGATTTGATTCATGAGAAATATCTTTCATTTGGCCTCTGTTAAGAATTAAATTAAGCAGGGCGGTGGTGGCGCATGCCTTTAATCCCAGCACTCGGGAGGCAGAGGCAGGCGGATGTCTGTGAGTTCGAGGCCAGCCTGGGCTACCAAGTGAGTCCCAGGAAAGGCGCAAAGCTACACAGAGAAACCCTGTCTCGAAAAAAACAAACAAACAAACAAAAAAATCAAGAATTAAATTAAATGACTGATTGAGTTTTTAATGAAGTCTTAATGTGTCAACATTTGTTTCCTTGAACCCAGGAAAGATCAACATTAAACCACTTTTCTTTATTCTTTAAATATGATATTGCACCTTAAACAAGGTAGTTGTGATTCTGAATTCCATGTAATTTAGAAATTACTCCACCTATAATGTATGTCATAAATTTATTCAGTCAGTCATCAATATTAGCATCACAATGGGAAAGTAAACTTGAAGCATCATTTGAACTGTGTACAATTTTAAGGAGAAAGAACCTCATTAATAATGTAATATTCAGTTTAAAAATAAAACAAAATAACCTCTTGCTAATGAATATAAGAACTGAATTTATTGAGTTCTGTAATCTTTTGGAATCACAACTCCCTACCTGTGTGCATGTTTCTTTTAGTACATGTCTCTTTGCTTATTTTCCTTTGATAAGTAATAAAATCTACTCACTTCCAGACACTGCATATTTTCATTCTAAGACCATGAGTTCTTAGCAAAACTGTAATTGGACATAGGACAGCTCTTATGTGAATAATTTGAAAGCACCTTGGCTTCCTATCTGAAAATCCCTGCTTATTTGGTACCCAGACTCCTCAGCTAAGCAGCTCATGTTCCCTATCCTTTCATCACAGCACAAGAATTAGGAACCACTTTATGAAAACAAGAATTTGGAAGTTTTTGAAAAAACAGCTTCTCTTTCAGTACTTCCCACATGCTTTAGAGTTGCAGGGTACAAGCTCATGCTTTCATTCTCTATTAATCTGTAATCATAGCTTAAAATAAGTTAAATTAAAAATAATTAACCAATTATTGTTGTTGATCCTTGGACCTGTTGCCATCTATGAATGAGATGTTGGCCACAGTAATCAAAACATGAGTCTAGATGTGATGTCTGTTCTACTGAGGAACACAGTTGTGGGGTTTCTGAAATGGAGCATCTATGATCCTCAAGACTGACTAAATAATCCGCAAATGAGTCCCCACAACAACCATGTCTGTTCTGATCCTCCATCCTACTGACAAAGACTTTTGCTCTCACATCTGGCTAGAGTTCCTTATGGTCCACCTCACTAAGCACCTACCCAGCTGTTCCCTCCATGTTCAGAGTCTGTGAATACCCAGTGATCATGGTAAACAAGCACTGCAAACTGACCTGCATTGTAGTCCATACAGAACGTGAAGTGAGTCTCCAAATAAAAAAGATAAATCTTCACATTTATAAATAACTAGCAATTCTATCCCAATATTTAACTATTTCACACTGCTAAAATGCTCCATGGAATATCAAACCAACTGTAAGGGAGAAGTTCTTTTCTCTACTTTTTTTTTAATAAATTGTTGTCGAGGTAAAAATTCAGTTCACAAAAGTATATTTATCTAATATATTCATTTGTAGTATAAACATACACAATATATTCATGAAAATTCGTGAAAATACATCACTTAATATGTAAAATATTTATTATTTACATTTTTCAATAAGCAGAGAGTGATGGAGAGAATGCCCTATGCCTTCTTCCGGCCTACATGTGGGTACACAGTCACACATACCTGCACAGACATTTGTGCATACACAGATAGACATACACATAAATAGGTAAATAAACACATAACTACTGAAATAAACCAGTCTTTGGAAATACATACATATAGGAAAATCATCAAAAATTAAGATAACACTCAGGAGTGTTGCCATCATTTTATTTGTGAAGTAAGATTTGTTCTATAACATTCATTCTGGTTTAATTTTAGGTTTATGAGATACAGAGTGTCACTAAGAATAAAATCTCTTACTCTTAAGGTGAATACAGTAAAGAGAACATGGGAAAATGAATTCCATCACCCATTAACTATATCAGGAAAATAACAGACTAAACAGAATGAATTAAACAATTTTTTCTAAACACTGATTTTTGAAGTTCATGTCTCTACATTCTAATGGTTGTGGTAATAAATGTAAGACATACATAGCTTATGTGTCAACCATATGCTAATTACAGGAACCTTTCAGATTGAAGATTAGGTCTCCTTATTTTGAGAGACTAGAACACTAAAAAAGTCTGATTATAAGCATACCTACTTATTCCAATTTATGCTAGTGGTTCCTCCTTTTCAGAATTCACATTAATTATTTTGTATCCTCTGGATGAAAGCCTGCCATTAGGTTGGCAACCTCTGGTAATCCCTCCAGAATTTCACATCCAGTTTGAGACCTAACTGTAGGCCCTGCTGAACATCTTATTAAGATGTAGATCAAACTCTAATAATACTTGCAGGAGTTCATTTAAAATAAACTCAATTAAATCCAACAGTAATGAAACAAAACCTGAAAAATATGGGTTATGTGAAAAAATTGTAAAATTTTATTTGACAAGCAGTCTATGTTATTTTTAGTGTAAAGTTACTGCAAATTGAATAAAATATAAAATAGAATTAATTTTACCTTCTAAAATCAAGAATAAATATGACTGTCTTGAATTTGAAATTAAATTTGAAGCCAGGTAGACTCATTCACAATGAATTTTTAAACCCTTTCTAAGTGTCATAAGCAAAGTGTGTGCTTATACTCCAGTGTTCACTGTGCTGATCTCGCATTGGATATTTTAAAGTTGAAATGATTTGGCCACTGCTTTATGACAAGGCAGAAAGGGACAGAAAGAGGCTAAAATCAGATGGTATGAGGACTACTTCCTATTGGGTAGGCTTGTGAAGTGTTTTTCCAAATCTGAAGAAGATGCCCAAAGTATAACAGAAAATAAGGTGAGTCAGATTTTCAATTAATATTTTAAATATTAAAATCTAAAGCCATATGCAAGAAAGAATCGGCATTTGAAATAAAGGCGAAGTTAACAGAGCTAGTTTTTTGTTGTTGTTGTTGTTGTTGTTTTGGGTTTTTTTTTTTTGTCTCAAATGCCAATCCAACTGTGTATGACGTTACTTGGATTGGAACAACATGAAGGGCAACTTGAGAGGGTGTACTTGGCTTTGCTTACAGTCCTTCAGGATGGAAATAAAATCTTAATTAGGAACCAGAGTTTGCATGATTGATATGGGAAGTGGGGAGACACTGTAAAGTGCAACAAGATAGTAGAGATATCAGCAATGTCTGTAAAAATACAGCCAATGAGTATTTAGTACAGTTTCTCCAGAGTGCAATTCTCTTAAAGAAAAACAACAGCTCGGACTTTCTCTCGACCACTGCCAGTAGTCTATTGTGGAGGTATCTTTGTGGATTTCTGGGGACCTCTCTAGCACTTTGCTTCTTCCTATTCCCATGCGGTCTTCATTTATCATGGTATCTCTTTCCTTGTTCTCCCTCTCTGTTCCTGATCCAGCTGGGACCTCCCACTCCCCTAAGCTCTCTTTCCCCCAACCCTTGCCCTCCATTACCCCCCACCATGTCCAGGTTGCTCATGTAGATCTCATCCATTTCTCTGTCGTTGGGTGATCCCTGTGTCTTTCTTAGGGTCCTCCTTACTAGGTAGCCCCCCTGCAGTTGTGAGTTGCAGTCTGGTTATCTTTTACTTTACATGTAGTATCCACTCTGGTGATTGGATGGCCGAACACCCTAACTGTCATGATAGAACTCTCATCTAGTGTCTGATAGAAGCAGATGCAGAGATCCAAGGCCAAGCCCCAGGTGGAGCTCCAGGAGTCCAGTCGGCGAGAGAGAGGAGGGATTATATGAGCAAGAGATATCAAGACCATGATTGGAAAAAGCACAGGAACAAATAGTCAAACTAGTGGAAATTCATGAACTGTGAACCAATAGCTCAGGAGCCCCCATGGAACTGAAGCAGGCCCTCTGGATAAGTGAGGCAGTTGATTAGTTTGAACTATTTAGGAGGTCCCCAGGCCATGAGACCAGGACCTGTCCTTAGTGCATGAGCTGGCTTTCTGGAACCTAGGGCCTATGCTGAGACATTTTGCTCAGCCTCGGTGTAGTGAGGAGGGGATTGGACCTGCCTCAACTGAATCTACCAGGCCACGCTGAATCCCCAGGGAAGACCTTACCTTGGAGGAGGTGGGAATGGGAGGAGGGCTGGGGGGTGTGAGGAGGGAGGACAGAAGAAATCTATGGCTGATGTGTAAAATTAAATTAATTACAAAATAATAAAAGAGAAAGCAACAATATTTTCTCAAATAGGGCTGAAGTGTAGTTCTGGATTAGAGCACTTGCCTAGCATGTATGTGTCCCAGGGGTTAATTCCCAGGAGAACAAAATAAATGAATAAACAAACACAATTTCAACACAAGGGTTCAATATCTTACAAGAGTTTTAGATACAGGATGACTATAAAAATATCAAAACATTGACTCAGACCTGAGAGTTCTTCTCTATTTTCACCTATAACTTCTAACGTTTCAACATAAGATCATGTAAATTGTAAATGTGAGGAGGAAGGGGTGGAAAAATGTTGGTAAATTGCTGTGAGGTTGTAGTTAAATAGGATGAGAAGCTGTAATGTGCACAGTAGGGTAACCCAAGATAATAATGTACTGAATTTTCAGAAAGCTAAACATTTCTTGATTATTTTTTTTACCATGAAGAATTGATAACTGTTTAAGGAGACACAAATGACTATTTATCTTGATTTAAGCACTTCAGAATGAGCACAGCTATCTAAATGTCACTCAGTATTCCATACATATGTCATTTTTATTCCTCAACTAAAATTTTATTAAACACCTGGATTCATTTTTCTCTTTATGATAAGATATCCAGAAAACCTCAAAAATATAATACTTAAAATTTATGTCACTTGCTTTCATGTATGTTCATACTTTTTTGACTTAAGTGATTGTGTTTGCTCCATTACTAACACCTTGATTTTAATATACTCCAAATTTCCTGTGTTTCTCTGAGAGTCATACAAATGTATGTGTATTGGGTTTAGTTGGCTCTAAGGGTGAATTCTTGTTTAATTTTGGACCCATCATTAAAGAATCAATCCTCACAAGTGTGATGTGACCTGTTGTTTGTTGTCTGTACACAGGAGAACAGAACAGAAGATGTAATAGGTTTCATAGATTTTGCCATTTTTGTAGAGGTCATAAAACTGTAATTTATCACCTGTCCTTCTGAAACACTCTGCTGTATAATTGATGTTAATTGAGCTTTTAAAATACTTATATTGTTTATCAATAAAAACAATTTTGCTTTTTAAAATCTTTCTAACCCCACAAATCTTGACAAAGTGCTGAACTCATTCAGAGCAAGTAAACATTTTTGTAGTTAAGCATAAATTGATGTCTTAGTGTCTAATTAATACCCCTAACCATAAATTTTCATAAATCTCTTTTTTTTCACATTTTCTGCTTGGAAAATAGGGTATGGGGACATTCACTTGATAACAGTAAAGCAGCAAGTTGCGTATCTGAAGAATCCAGGAAAGAGTTTATTGTGTTAAGGGAATAAAGTTAGAGATGATGACTTATAGTATTTATCAGTGAGCACTAACGACAGTACAAAGGGCCAGTAAGAGGGCTTGGAAGGTAAAGGCACTTGCTACTAAGCCTGGCATACTGAGTTTGATTGCTGGGACCCAGGTGGTGGAGGAAGAGGTACAGGTGGACATTCAGCTTAGTCTAGTGCAGAACAGTTAGCACTGATTTTCATGTGTTCCACCACTGAGTCTAGGATATATGGTCTTTTTGAGGCAAATTGCACATTCCACAGATATGCAATTCAGAGATATGCACACTAATGTCTTCTTTAATTCCATATTTTACAAGGAATTTCAATGTATTTGTGACCAGGTAACTGGATTTATGCACTATATTATCTGGTTTTGACAAAAATTAATCCTCTTAAAATGAAATGACTTCAATGATTTCTGCCATCGCAGAGTGTATGGCCTGACAGTGCAGACAGGATGGTTTACTTCCCGGACAAGCTTGTTCCCCTGTGCAGGGCAAATAAGACCAGCAGCAGGCGAGTCCACAGAACTAGTCAAGAAGTTCAAAATATGAAAGCTGTTATCTCCAGAACAAATTTACATCATGTTCTGATAAGGATAAACATCCCCGAGAGCTATTTCCTGTTGTATAAATTACAACATGTGACTTATATTTTCCAGCAGTACTCATCATGAAATCTGTAACAAAAAAAAAAAAAACTTCAAAGAGGACTTCTGAATTCATATATTTTAAAGTACTTAACCAAAATATCCTCAGAAAAAATTCTCTATCATGTTGCTTTCACTAAAATAGAGTGAATAATATTTAATTAGATCAAAATTCTGTGACATTAAAAAATTAAATATACCATCAGGGAAATGCAAATCAAAGCTAATTTGAGATTCTATCTTACACCTCTCAGAATGGCTAAGATCAATAACACAAGTGACAGCTCATGCTGACCAGGATGTGAAGCAAGGGGGATACTCCCTCATTGCTGCTGAGAGTGCTGGGAGTAGAAACTTGTATAGCTACTATGGAAATCCATATGGTGGTTCCTCAGAAAGTTGGGAATCAATCTACCTCAAGATCCAGCTATAGCACTTTTGAATACACCCAAAAGACACTCCATCCTACAACAAAGACACTTACCCAACTATGTTTATAATAGCTTCATTCATAAGAGCCAGAAACTGGAAACTTAGATGTTCCTCAACACAAGAGTGGGAAAAATGTGGTATATTGACACAATGGAGTATTACTCAGATGTTAAAAAAATGACATCATAAAATTTGCAGGCAAATGGATAGAACTAGAAAAAAAATCATGAGCAAGGAAACCCAAACCCAGAAAGACAAACATGATATTTACTTATTTATAAGTGAATATTAGGTATTAAGTAAAGGATAATCATCCTGCAATCCACAGACCCAAAGAAGCTAAGTAACAAGGAGAACTCAGGGGAGGATGCGTGAATCTCCCTGGGAAGGAGGAATAGAATAGATTATGCTGATAGACTAAGGGAAGATGGGCATAGGAACAGGAGGGATCAGATGAGGGAGAGAGGGATGGAGGAAGACAGCCTAGGGAGAGATGACTGGAATTGGGGGGCAATGTGGAAACCTAATAAACTGGAAACTTCCTGAAACTTATGAGAGTGACCCTAGAAATGACTCAGTAATGGAGGATATAGAGCCTGATTCATTCATCTTTTGTAAATAGGAAAGTAGCAGGACTGAGATACCAACCCAGCCCCAAGACCTTTGACCCTTTTTCTGTCCTGCCTATAAAATGTTCTAGAGCAATGTTGGCTCAGAGTTTGTGGAGTGGCTAAGTGATGACTGGTATAACTTGAAGCCGATGCCCAATACTGTCTGGATGGCCAGAAACTGGAAGCTGGATGGCTCAAAGACTTAGGATAGAGCCCAACATGATGGCGTGGGGGGCGGGGGGAGTCAATGAAATGAGTATAGTCCCTATACTCATAGATAGATTGATGCCTAGCCCAATCATCCTTGGAGAAGCTTCATTAGGTAGAGCTTAGGGAACCCTGCAGAAGAAGGAGAGGAAAGATTACAAGAGCCAGAGGGCTCCTAAGACACCAGCAAATACAGCCCACAGAATACAGACTCAACTAAGCAGGGCACATAGGGGCACACAGAGACTGAAGCAACAATCTAGGAGCCTGTATGGCTCTGTGCTAGGTCCTCTGCACAGATGTTGTGGTTGTTTAACTTGGTGATTTTGTGGGACTTCTACCAGTGGGAATGGGGGTATCTCTGACTCTCTTGGGACCCTTTCCTTCCTACTGGGTTGCCTCATCCAGCCTTGATATGAGAATTTGTGCCTAGTCTTACTGCATTTTGTTATGCCATGTTCAGTTGGTAACCCTGAGAGTCCTGCTCTTTTCTGAAAGGAAACAGAGGATCAATGGATCTAGGGAAGAGGAGACATGAGGGGCAACTGGGAGGAGTGGAGAGAGGGGATGCTGCAGTTGGGATGTATTATATGGGAGAAGAATAAATAAAAAGAAAAAATACATTTCTACTGTCTTACTTTCATCGTGTATGAACCTTTATGTTGTGCCTGATGATGGGCATATTAAAGCAACAAAGTAACAACAGTTTACATTTTTGTGGGGATTCATTTTATTCTTTATATTGGTTCTCTTTGAGTTAGCATACAAAGCATGAGCTTCACCAGGACATTTAATTACCTGTTTGGTTTGTTGTTCCTTCTCCATTGCTGTTGTCTCTGTCCTCTACCTCACACCTGCTGGTCAGCTTTCTTTCTTTACCTCTTTCCTGTTACATATATTCATTTAATATGTACATATTGACATAAGATAAAAGTTAAGTAATTTATACTGGTACATTATCTAAGATCAGGAATCTAAACAAATGCTTTTTCTTATTTTATTTATATATTATTTACATTTTATCATACAATATACTTTGATCATGCCTTTCCTTTCTCTACATCCATCCAATAACTTCCATGCACACCAAACTTTATATTGTCTTTTTCTCCTTCTGAAAATAAAACAAAATTCAAAACAAACAAGCAAAAAGACCAATAAGACAAAAAAATTCATACCAAAACAAAAAATGAACAACAAAAGAAAAACACAACAAGAAAAGATGGAGTTTGTTTGGTGTTACCTAAGTGTTCTTAGACATGGGGCCCTCCCTGGAGTGTGGATGACCCTCCATTGGAAAGAACTGATTTTTCCTTTTCCAAAGGCATGAATTGCAAATAGTTAGTTAGTGGTGAGATCCCATGTCTGTTTCACCTTCTCAGTGCTGGGACCTGTCTGATTTGTCCTTGTCCAGGTCTTATGTGCACTGTGAAAGTCTATTGAGTTAATATGTGCGTTAGTTTTGTAATGTCTGGAAAACAGTTCTCTTGGTGTCATCCATTACTCCGATTCTTACAATTTTCTGCCTCATATTCCATATAGATCCATGAGCACTGGGGTGTTGAAGACGTCCCATTTAGAATTGAGTGCTGCAAAGTCCCTCCTTCTCTACTTGTTGTGTAATTGTTGGTCTCTGTGGCAATTCCCATTCCTGCAAGAAGAAATTTTTCTGATGAAAGCTGAGCAAGGCAATGACCTACAGGTATAGTAGTGTATCACTAAGAGTCATATTATCGCTATGTTCTTATAGCAGAGTAACAGGTGTAGATTTCCCCCTAAGCCCAGGGCCTGTCTGGTTTCAGACTCTTGACCAATAGAGCAGCAACAGCGTCATTGAAAGCAATGTGGTTTCCAGCTCTTGAAATGCCCTGAAATCCAGGCAAAAGTGATGGCTACTCCCATGACATTGTGTCGCCAGTGCACTGGTTCATATTTCAGGTAGGCCAGTGCTGTAGGTCACAGGGTTTGCAGCTGGACAATATTGCTGACAACAATACGATAGTACTTACATACATCGTCAAGTACCGCAAATTCAAGCTTCACTCCAACTGACTAGCTGTCATGTGCTGAAAGGTGACCATCAACATCACTATGTGTTCTTTTCCAATTAAGTCCTTATAGGAAAAAAATGACATACCATGTTTTAGTACAACATTTGAATTCCTTCTTAACAAGCATTTGGCTCAGTTGATTCTTAAGTAAGGAGACAGAGATCAAATTGACTGGAAGTTTCCACGTGGATGCATGATGGGGCACTGAGATTAGAGATGGCCACTGAAGGTGAGGAAAGAAGCTACAGTTAGGGGTAAAAAGGCCCAGAAATATCTGCAGCACCATTTTGTGTGTGTGTGTGTGTGTGTGTGTGTGTGTGTGTGTGTGTATTCACTTTGATTTTAATTTTTCAGCTTTTCTTTAGCAGGGACTATGGTTTTTAGCAAAATAATAGAGATGACTGTAAGTATACATATTTCCTTCCTTAGAAAAAATGCTGCTAGAGCTATTAATGGAAAACTGCGTAGAATTTGCTGGAACTCCTGTGAACTCTTTTGGTTATAATGGATGTACTGAATGACTAAAATTTTGACTCCTGTATTCAATATATTGCTATAAGTAAAGATTAATATCAACTTTGGTAAGACTTGAAATTATAGACATGGGTGAGAATATGCCTTGTTGGTAAATCACTCGCCAAGCATGAGCAAAGTCTTCAGTTTAATTAATAGTATTGTAAATAACAACAAAAGAAACCCACTGTATGTGGCATTCAAATGCCTGAGAAAGAGTATTACTATGACTTAAAGAGCTGGCTCATTTAAAAATTTAATATTGCAGTAATATTTCTTCATCACAAGCTATTTTACTCTCTGGACAACTCAGGGAACATCTGCCAATGTCTACAATTACAGCTTTGCTACAACTTAGAGTATAAATACTATAGGGATCAGAGATGCTGCTTAATGCCCTGGGAAGCATAGAATGGTCTGAGCCACAAATTCCTGCCCAACACAGTGTGTTAACAGAAACTCCAAAACAAGCCATCACTTTGTATATATTTATTTTTTAAAGTTTGGGAAATAATATTTTTAAAAACAAATTTTATAATTATTTTCTGGCATTGTCTTGCCTCGCTTCCCTACAATATCTCTGCTGATTAATGTATATACTGAACAATGCTTCTGTTGTCTATTTTTATGAGTATCCTGTTGCTTTCTGTTTGTTTTGACAAGATAGCTCTCTTCTTTTACAGCATTAATTGGCATCCAAACAATTGCTGCAACTTCTCCTTCCAAACTACATTATTCACTAATAGCACTAGTCATTAAACACTGTGTGTGTGGTGGTGGGGTCCATGTAGAAATTGCATTCTGATAGATTATTTCTTTAAAATTATCTATATTTCTCATGAATATATATTCCCAAAAGATTATTTAGTCTTTTTCAATTCTTTTTTTTTTCCTTTTCATGAGATTTCTTGTAACAAAAACAAGGGATTGCCTTATTTGGTTAGTTTTAAATTTTTTCTCCTTAATATGAATCCCCTTTTGGGTGTAACTGATCTGTGTAATTCTCAATACATCCCAATGGCTAATTTGCTCCCTGTGTACGTGTGTGTGTGTGTGTGTGTGTGTGTGTGTGTGTGTGTGTGTGTGTGCATCTGTAAGTCTGCTGGGGTCTATGAAGGGTAGATACTGGTATCAGGTGGCTTGATCAATCCCTTCTACACCTAATTTTTTGAGCCCATGTCTTTCAGTGAATTTGAACCTCATTGATTTGGCTAGATGGACTGGCCAGCAAACTTCAAGGATTCTTCTGCTTCTCTTCCTCTCCAGTTTAGGATTACAGCCACTTGCCTTAGCACCTGGCTTGGGAAGAATGATTTTAATTGACTAAGCCATTTCCTCAGCCAATATACTTTGTGTTTTCTCTGTTTGTTTTTCCCCCCTTTTAAGTCATTTACTTTCCATACAAAAATCTATTCTCCATTGCAGAGGCAATTTTAAAACATAAGTGACTGTGTGGTTAGGTTTGATGTTCAAATGAGGAATTATTTTATTATATCAGTCTGTGAGTGTATCTGGGGGATCGTTTTCTTGATTAGTGATTGATACGGGAAGACCTAGCTCACTGAGGGTAGTTCCAACCCTGGGCAGGTATGACTGGGTTATATGAGAAAGCAAACTCATCAAGTTGTGAATAGAAAGCAAGTAAGCAGCATTCTTCAAAGGCCACTGTTTGAGTTCTTCTAGGCCTTTTGATTCCCTGTCTTGCCTTCTTTCAATTACAACAGACATGCCAGTCAGCCAAAGCTCCCCCAAGCTGCTTTTAGTCATGGTGTTAATCACAGCAGTAGAAAGCAAAGTAAAAATGGTTATTTACAGTGTTAAAAAATTCATCTTTGCAGGGTTGTGCTGTAGGATGACATAATGCTGGTGCAGAAACTCCTACGTGCAAAAAATAAATTATTGAGCAGGATAATAAACTCATTTTAACAGAATAGATTTTTAACAAAAAAATAATAAAAATAATGGTTTTAGAATGGAACAAATTTCTTTATACTTTGTATTTTCATATATTTGTATGTGCCTGCATGAGTTTTTGTGTACCACATATGTGCAAGGTGACTAGATTATCAGAGGGCATTGGATTTCTATAACTGGAGCTTTGGTATCCTGTGAGCCACCTGATATGGATGCTATCAACTGAATCGAATCTGGGTGCCCTGCAAGAGCAACTGACATTAACTGCTCATCCATCTCTCAAGTCCCAGAAAAAAAAATTTCAATCTACATTAAAGAAATTAAAAAGTTATAAACATGGATGACCATATGGAAACATTCATTTTGAAATAATTTGATAATTTATAGGTAAAAAAATTCAAATGAAAATAAATGCATACATTTAGAGAGAGAGATTGGTGATATATGTGAATCTTTGTTTTGTTTTTTCTTTTTTTATGGTGAAATATTTTTTCAGTTAAGAATTTTTTTCATTCATTTTACACCCCAGTCAAAGATCCCTCTCTTCCCTCCTCCCACCCGCAAGCCTCCTCTGCCAAACTCACCACCCACTCCTCCCCACAAGAAGGCATGGGCCTCCCATATGGAGGCACATTCAGTAGAAGCAAGTCCAAGCCCTTTCCCCTACCTCAAGTCTGCATGAGGTGTTGCATCGTAGGTAGTGGGCTCCAAAAAGCCTGCTCATGCACCAGGGATGGATTCTGATCCTACCACCAGGGAGTCCCCCAAGCAGATCAAACTACCCAACTGTCTTTCCATGCAGGAAGCCTAGTCCAGTCCCATGCAGGCTCCACAGCCATTGATCCAACTTTCATGAGTTCCCACTAGTTTGGTTTGGTCATTTCTGCAGGTTTCCCGATCATGATCCTGATGCACTTGCTCATAGAATCCCCCTTCTCTCTTTTTGACTGGACTCCTGGAGCTCTACCTGGTTTTTGGTTGTGGATCTTTACATTTGCTTCCATCAGTCATCGGAGAAAAGCTCTGTGATGACAGGGTAATCGCTGGTCTGATCACTGGGGTAAGCCAGTTCAGTTCAAGCACCCTCTCCAATATTTCTGGTTGTCCAAGCTAGAGTCATCCTTGGGGTTTCCTCGCAACTTCCCTAGCACCAGTTTTCTCTCCATCCCCATAATATCTCCCTCCATAATGGTATCTCTTTCATTGCTTTCCCATTCCATCTCTGTTCCAACTCAATCATCCCATTCCCTTATGTTCTCATTCCCTATCCCTACCTTCCATTGCCCTCCTCTCATCCTCAGTTTACTTCTCTGGAGTTGTGGGTTGTTTGTTGTCTAGTTATCCTTTGCTTTACATCTAGTATCCACTTATGAGTGAGTACATTCCATGTTTGTTGTTCTGAGTGTGGGTTACCTCACTCAGGATGATATTTTCTAGTTCCATCCACTTGCCCGAAAATGTCATGATGTCATTGTTTTTCTCTGCCGAGTAGTACTCCATTTTGTATTTGTACCACATTTTCATAATCCATTCTTCAGTTAAAGGGCATCTAGGTTGTTTCCAGATTCTGGCTATTACGAATAATGATGCTATGAACAGAGTTGAGCATGTGCCCCTGTGGAATGACTGAGTATTCATTGAGTATATGCCCAAGAGTGGTGTAGCTGGGACTTGAAAAAGATTGATTCCCAATTTTCTGAGAAATTGCCACACTGATTTCCAAAGTGGCTGTACAAGTTTGCATTCCCACCAACAGTGGAGGAGTGTACCCCTCGCTCCACATCCTCTCTAACATAAATTGTCTGCAGTACTTTTGATCTTAGCCATTCTGACAGGTGTAAGATGGTATCTCAGAGTTGTTTTGATTTGCATCTCCATGATGACACCAGCTTGCTTCTTAAATCCATCTAAATGGAAAGTTTTTCCCAGCCTTTTACTCTGAGGCAGTCTCTGCCTTTGAAGTTGAGGTGTGTTTCGTGTATGCATCAGAACGATGGATCCTGATTTTGTATCCATTCTGTTAGCCTGTGTCTTTTTATAGGTGAGTCGAGTCACTCTATCTATGGTGATTGAAAGTTTTGCTGGGTATAGTAGTCTGGGCTGGCATCCATGGTCTCTTAGTGTCTGCATTACATCTTTCCAGGACTTTATGGCTTTCAAAGTCAGAATCTCCATTGAGAAGTAGGGTGTTAATCTGATGGGTCTGCCTTTATAAGTCACTTGACCTTTTTCGTTTGCTGCTGCTAATATTCTTTCATTATTCTGTGTGTTTAGTGGTTTAATCATTAATGTGGTGAGGGGACTTTTGCAGGAAGTCTAGTCTATTTGGTGTTCTATAAGCTTCTTGTATCTTCATAGGTAATTCTTTATGTTGGGAAAGTTTTCTTCCATGATTTTGTTGAATATATTTTCTGTGCCTTTTAGTAGGTGTTCTTCTCCTTCTTCTATCCCTATTATTCTTAGGTTTGGCCTTTTCATGCTGTCCCAGATTTCCTGGATATTTTGTGTTATGACTTTTTTGGTTTTGGTGTTTTCTTTGACTGGCAAATCTATTTCCTCTATTGAATCCTCTACACCAGAGATTCTCTCTTCCATCTCTTATATTCTGTTGGTTATGCTTGCATCTGTGTTTCCTGTTCATTTACTCAGATTTTCAACATTCTCTCTCTTTGTGTCTTCTTCATTATTTCTATTTCAATTTTCAGTTCTTGAACTGTTTCCTTCACTTGTTTAATTTCTGTTTTATGGTTTTCTTGGCTTTCTTTAAGGGATTTATTGATTTTTTTTAATTTTTTTTGTTTTTTCCTCAATTTCTTTAAGGGAATTTTTCATTTCCTCTTTAAAGGCCTCCAGGATCTTTATGAAATTATTATTAAGGTGGATTTCTTCTGCTTCTTCTACTTTGTGATGCTCAGGTCTTTTTGTTGTAGAATGGCTAGGTTCTGGTGATACCATATTGCTCTTTATTTTGTTGTATGTATTTTTGCACGACATCTACCCCTCTCTTCCTCTAATAGGTGCAAAGGGTGCCTGTGTCTGAGTTAGTTGCTATTGGTCCACTCTGTACTTGCTGTGTCTGCATCTTAGGGGACCTCTCTGTGTCCAGTCTTAGCTCTTGGTCTAATTGAAGCTGGCAGATTCTGTATCTCAGGGAGCTGCTCTTATTCTAACCCAAGCTAGCTGATTCTGTGACTCAGAAAGCTGTTCTTGGTCTTACCAGGGTTCTTGTCCAGTCACAGCTGGTGAATTCTGTACCTCAGGAAGCCTCTCTTGGTTCAATGAGAGCTGGCAGATTATGTGTCACTAGAAGCCGCTGGTGTCACAGGCATATGGGTATTTGGGTATGGTGTGGGTCTTGTAGATTGCAGTGTTTTATGGTTTTTTTTTTCGGGGGAGCCTGGCTGCAGAAGTTTTCCCTGCTGACCAGCAACTGGGGCAGATTTGGGTGGAGGGTCCCTGGGACTGACTGTGTCCCAGGGCCTGGGTCTTAGAGGCAGGACTTTCTGGATGGGAGAAGAGTCATTCACCTCTTGGTCCAATAAGAACTGGTGGATTCCTTGTCTCAGGAAGTTACTGGGGTTGCGGGCAGATGGGTATTGGGGTAGAGCGTGGGTCTTGTAGATTACAGGGTCAGATGGGGGGTTTTGGTGGGAGATTCTGGTCTCAAGAGTTTTCCCTGCTGGCTGGCAACTCTATATGTTGATCTTATGTGGAAAAATAACTAAAATGTCAAGTAAGTAATTTAGAACAGTATGACAATGTAATTTTACAAAAATCATTTTTTAAAAAAGAATTTCTCCACTATCACACATGATATGTATCCACATATGAGCACTGTAACTTATAAAATAAAGAACATGTTATAGACATATAAAAAGCATGGAATTTTTAATTAAAGAATTGGTTTTTATGAATGAAAACAAAGATTCTCAGATTTTAAAAAAAAGTGTAAATTTAGTAAATGTCAATCTGTTGTGGATATCGCTCTGTATAAGTAAAACACTGATTGGCCAGTAGCCAGACAAGAAGTATAGGCAGGACAAGGAGAGAAGAGAATTCTGGGAGTAGAAGGCTGAGTGAAGGATACACTGCCAGCCGAGCCATGACAAACAGCATGTGAAGACGCCAGTAAGCCACGAGCCATGTGGCAAGGTATAGATTAATAGAAATGGGTTAATTTAAGATAGAAGAACAGTTAACAAGAAGCCTGAGCCATTAGGCCAAACAGTTTAAATAATAAAAGTGTCTGTGTGTTTATTTTATAAGTGGGCTGTCGGAATACCAGGGCTTGGTGGGGCCTGGAGAGAAAACTCTCAAGCTATATCAGTCCTTCAAAATCTCCATGTGAAAATAATAGAAAGCTAGACATGCAAAATTAGCAATCAGAGGAAATACTGCAGTTACCTAATTCTTGAATATTTCCTTCTTGTACTTGATGAATGCACTACTTCTTTACTATTTGTTAACTGGAAAACTTCACAAAATATGGGGAAATTGCCCATATTAATAAAATGAATCAAGCATAAACTATGCACTACAGTTATAATAATGTATCATTGTATACTCATTAAGTGTAAAAAGACACTAATGCAAGACAGTAACAGTTGGAGAAACTGCAGGGATATTGAGGAGGTGGAAATGGGGTTAGTACATAGGTCTCTGCTCAATCTGCTCAGTAATTCCTTATTCTAAAACTATCCGAAAGTTAACCTCCCAATTAATTACAGAAAAAATGACAGAAATGTGCAGGGGGGGCACTGATGTTTTTAATACACAGAACAGTGTTTACAATGAAAGATGAGAACAGGAAAGCTTGTGCCTATTATGGTTTGTGTCCAAAAGAAAAATACTAGATGACACTTTTGTGTAAAGTAGATTAAGTTTGAAGGAATAACTGACCTGAGGTTAATGAGGCCAGGAAGGTTTCTTAAACAGAAGAATCAGAATGTTGACTGTGAAGAAAGTGATGTTTAGATTGTCTTGTTAGGGCAAACGTTCAAACTCATGTCAACTCTAGAATCCAAGATTTCTAATAATAACATATCCAGTAAATCAAATAATTTCTTTGAACTTTCATTTTTTTATATTAGGATTACAAAAAAACATTTTAAAAGAAAATATATGTAAAAAATTGTTGTTCATTAATAGCAATACTTTTAAAAATAACAATGACAAACAAAACTGCATAGAGTCTAGGTTGTGCTGTGTAGCTATTTCCTCTGAACTGAAACATTTTCTCCTGAAGAGGGGTACTGATGCTCCTAAAAAAAAATCCCTAAGTCTGAAATACTCACCAGGCTATGGGAGTTCAAGCATCTTATGGGATTCAGAGACCTCTCTATAAGATTTATAAGTAGTGACAATCTTTGGGTGGAGAGCCCTCCAGGTGAAGCTGCCCCTGATGGAGAGGGAGCCCTAGGGAGATTGATGCTGCCTTTGCCTGGCTGCCACTATGCTCAGGTGAACTTCTCAGTGATGCAAACACCTTTGAGTCTCTTACCCAGGTTCCCGTAAATGATTCTCACATATGCTCAATGAGCAAACTGAGGAAGTCATTGGTATACCAACCTAGACATGGGTACGGTTTTTCCTTTGGCAGCAATGGTTTATTTGAACAGATATTATGAATGTTTAATCATGTCTCCTCAAGAAAAATCACACAATTACAACAAAATTAATATAATAATAGTTTAGGTGATTGGGAGTTTGATACAACACAAAAGTCCAAAAGCTAATGAGGGTACATTGAGTATCCTCTTAGAAAGTTTAACAATAATAACCAATAATAACAGTGTGATATCTGCTACTAATATGCATAACATGCTTATTTTAAGCCCCCAAATATTTCTCATGTGTTTTTCACACAAATTCTTTTACTGCATTCAGATACAATGGATGAAGAGGTGGCACACTGAAGGTTAGAATGTAGATTCACTATTATCTGAATAAAAAAATCTAACTTCTGTAATATGTTAATATTCATACTATAGCATGAACTAAGGGTGTTTCTCAATGTGTATCTTGAAATTTAATTAAGAGCAGTGCACCTAGTTTTTCTCATTGTGAACAACTCTAAGCTATTAAAAATTAAAATAAAGTTTAAATAATAATTTATACTAACTAAATGTTGTCTCACTGTATGCTGAAGAATATAAAAATCTAATTTAAATTAATGCTAGATTATTTAAACTAAGATTTTGAACTTTGCACATATTGTTTTATTTATTTAATGTAGAAAGTTAAATTTTACTTGAAAAATAAGTAGACAGCTCATTAATATTTTGAGCTTTTAATTCTTCTGCTCGATGTGTTCTACCCACAAGATTTTCCCTTTAGAATTCTAGGTGAGTTATTGTGTTTTTCAGTTCTGTCGTTTCATGCTGAGGCCTCGTCAGTGCTTCTGTTTGTGTGTTGAGTTCTGTTCTCAAATCCCAAGTTGCTGTCGTCATTTCCTTCAGCATTATGTTCATGTTTTCCTGGGCATTATTCAGGCATTTATTCTAAGTTCACCCTCTTTAAGTTCATTGAGCTATTTCGTTGTGCTTTCTTCAAACTTCTTCAATCTTTAATGAAGTTTATGATTCTGCTTTTAAACTCTGTGTCCTAGAGCTTATATAGGTAATTGTCATTGATGAACATTTCTTAGGTATTGGTAGAGTTTAGGGCCTGGGTTGGGGGTGGGATTCTACCTTGCTTTTTCATATTATTTGTATTTTTTGTGATTCAATCTGTGCATCTGGAATTTTCATTAGTTTTATGTCTGATATGGATAGAGAAGGCTAGGGAAGAAAACAGGATATGTGTCCCAAGTTGAGCTTAAACATTGGGGGTGGCTAAATAAGTGAAATAAAATCAGATGGACATGGGACTGGCACACAGGACATGCATAAAGGTACAACCCTGAAGTTTGGTGTTATATCTGAGGATCGGGGAAGACACTTGGTAAGAAAAGTTGGGCAAACATGCCTGTAGGCAATATAAGAATCTGACTGAGCAGAGAGGTTGAATGTGACACTAGATGGGTCTCTAGTTTAAAAGTAGACAGGGAGGGTCCTAGTGGAAGATTAAAGGTTGGTAGAGGTACATGCAGGGGTAGATAGACTAGTCTGGGACACTGGATGTGTGACCTAGCCTAGAAGGGGGCTTGGGAAAGTTAATGGAGGGGAGAGACAAACAGACTTACTAGCCAAATCTTGGTGAAGGATGTCCAATTTAACATTATTACAGCACTTGGGATTTTTAGAGAACAACAAAAGCTATAAACCATCAATGGTATCCTTCATCTACTTTCTGTTTAGAACTTCATTCTGGAAGTTTAGATATTCAATTATTCCAACTGGTAAACTTTGATAATTTCATGACTTGAATTAAGAATTATTTCTGGATAAAAGAAAAATGAAATCTTGAAATGTGTAGGTAAATGGATGGAACTATACTATATTTTATTATGGAAGGTTCCCAGACACAGAAAGACAAATGTCACATGTTTCCTCTGAGCTGTGGTCCACAGCTTCAAGATTTTAGATGTGAGTATACAATATAGAGTAAACACAGAAAGTAGATCTTAAAAAAGAACCTACTACTGCCACCTTAGTAAACCAGCATAATTGTGTGTGTGTGTGTGTGTGTGTGTGTGTGTACGTGCAGGTATCCATATAGGGGTGTGTGCACAGGTACACATGTCTTCACTACATATTCACACATATACAGAGAGAGAGGGGGCGGGGGCAGAGACACAGAGAGTGTTAATTCATTATTTGGGGAATTACGTTTCCCAGATGACTTTAAATATGGTTATCCCTTAAACATTTTAGATTGTGAAAGAGGGAGAAGGAACAAAATAACACCAAAGGTGTTTGATAAAAATTTAAAGAATTATATTACTGTATAATTCCAAATGTTTATTATATAGATTCTATATCAAGTTATGACACGTTTATTTGAGGTTTACTATTTCATAGGGTTTGAGTCCATGACCATCATTATGGGTAGTATGAGAGGCAGGCATAGTGCTACAATAGTAGTTCAGAACTCACATCTTGCACCATGATCAGGAGAGAGAATAAAAGCTAATTAGGGATGGTATGGGCTTTTGAAACCTCAAAGTGTTTGTTACACATCCCTCCTATAGCATAGCCACAATTCCTGAATCAGTACCAAACAGTTCCATTAACTGAGGGCCAAATATTCAAGCATATGAGCCTATTTGGAGCCATTGCGACAGGAAGTACCACAATGTGCTAACATGGAAGGGGAAAGAAAATCTCATGGTGTACACCCCTAGCCCAGAGATCCTCAACCTGTGTGTCATAACTCCTTTGGTAAACCTATACCTCCAAAAACATTTACATTATGATTCATAACAGTTGCAAAACTACAGTTATGAAGTAGCAACAAAAACAGTTATATGTTGGGGGTCACCACAAAACGAGAAATTGTATTAAAGGGTCACAGCATTAGGAAGTTTGAGAACCACTGCCATAGACAAAGAACTACAGACTGCTGAGAGAAGCAGAATTGGCCTCTCTGAAGGATGAAAACCCCTAATTGATTATTTATTATAAAGAAGTCAATCCTGAAACCATATATACATAAACAATAAAATATATACAGTAGGTTGCATTTGTTAGATATGTGCTTATATGTATTCATGTATAATAATAACATTCAAAGGAACAAAATGTCAATAATTTGAGAGGAATTGGGAGAGCCATGGGAGGGGTTGAAAGGAGACATGGGAGGAACTGGTAGGAGAAAAGAGAAGGGAGGAAGTGATGTAATTAGGTAACAATGAAATCTATTTTAATATATGTCAGATCCACATTTAAAATCATGCTTCTCTAATAGTTGAGTAGGGCAATATTTCTTTCTTCAAGCCTTGATGATTACAGATGTGCTTGATCCGCGCCAAGTAATTCATACTATGAAAAGATGGTCTTTGTATAACCTCCTACAAAATGTTACTCCAGGATTAAAATTGATTAAACCATCATGAAAATGTTAAAGTTTTTCAGATATAAGGATACTGGAGACTTAAGGAAGAGAGAATAAGTCATTGGTCTGTTTAGTAATTGTGTATGTAACTTAGTAGAGAATATTTTGCAGCTCCAGATTTCAGAGTCTAGAATGTATCATCTCTGATCGTCTATAATGTGGAAGACCTTTCCTTTCCTTAAATGTATGGCTGAGAAGGAAGCATGTAATATATTTCAACTAGTTTGAAAATATCAAGTCAATAGTCAGTGAAGGACTGACCGTGAGAAGTCATGAACTGGTGAGTGAATGACCTGATAAGGTAGCCAAAGCACCCACCACATTTGTAGGGATCTGAGCTCCAACCTCTGATTCCTTAAGTTGCACTGTCTTCATTGACACATGAAAGAGACAGCTTACTGCTCCCACAGGGGTGGGAATTCATCTGCAGCTGTGTTATGAGAGAGGTAAGTGGAAGAATAAAGACCAGCCAGGTTACAAAGAAGCTGCCTGGTTAGTGAAGTGTTGAGGGGTGGGGTAACATTAGTTTGAATCTAATATTGTCTGGAAGGGCTGCTAGTTCACAGTGGTACCAAACAGGTCACAAAACCCTGGAAAAAAATGTACTCTGGGATTTGAACATGAATGATTGAAAGAGGCCTTTAAATGTCTCATTTTATTGTCTGGCAGCATCCTGGCATCTTTTTAAGAAAGGTCTCTTGACACTTTCACAATATTGGAAGATAAGATGCTGTCTTCCAAAAACACGCCTGTGTATTTTACTGGCAGACAATGTAACTGTAACCTGGGGTCATGTTTCTTGCTTTTAAACCCTCCTTGGCTCCTGTCTGGGAAGATGCTCAAGCTGACAGAGGAGCTGGACTTTGGGCTCTGTTTCATTGTGAAGAATACCAAGTGCCCTCAGTTCATTCTTTCTGCATTTAAAAGAAAACACTAAATCACAGCAGTAAAGTGTGATGTCTGTCCATCTGAGATAGTCAGATCTCTGCTATCAAGACGCTTCTGTGCACATGACCTCCTTTGGGAGGTTCATTTTGACTCCAGCTGAAGTTGTTTCCTGACTTAGCTATGGTCTTATCTTGACTGTTTGCCTGCTCTTTTTGGACACTTTATATTTTTCCATTCTCTCCTGTCCATTTGTTTTATACTTGCATTGTCTTCTCTGTCTCAATATGCTCCTTCAAAACCATAATAAATTACATTGAGTCAAGATAGTACTTTAGAAATATTTCCAATCAGATTTGTTTCCATATCCCACAAATACTGCTGTTCTAGACTCGTCCTTTTCCCTATCCCCAACTGCCTTTGAGGAAATGGCTTTGTGTTTTTCAGTGAGAACTTTCTCAAACAAGTCAGTCATTTTTAGCTTTGAATGTCAAATATAATTTTTGTTTGTCAGTTCGTATAAATTTGTGTCAGAAAATAAGCATGAAAGTTGGCTTTGTGGAGAGAGTAACAATTTTCTCAATTTTTCAGCATATCAGAACTAAGCCAGGCAGTCCCAGATAACACTGTAACATCCATAGGTACACATGTGACTTTGTTTCCCCATGACGACTAGTGCTTGAATCTGGCTGTATCAGAGGAGGAAGGATAGAGACAGAAATTGAAAAAGTTAACCTCTCTTTCTTCCAGATAGGGGAATCACAGGGACAGGAGAGGCAGGTTGTCTTGGGCTCTTTTAAATAAAGTTGTTGAAAACTTCATGGTATACTGAAAACCATCAAGATGTTTAAAAACAAAACGGGACAATACAAATGACTATGGACTTCCAACTGCGGTGCTGGGTACTCTTTAAGAGTGATGACAGTAGCTGTGGAACTGGTAAGAAGTTCAATTAAAAACTGTCATGTTTGTAGCTGAATTAGAAGTGTCACACGAGGTTTAGGCATAGTAAGTTGTCAGGTCCTCTCTTTCCGTCTCTCCCTCCTCCCTCCCTGCTCCCATCCTCCTTCTCTCTCACTGTCTCTTAAAAAAGTCATTTGTCTCTCATTATTTGCTTTTGAGTAATATTTTCAGTTGATTTAACTTGCAGTTGGCTGTTGTCCACAGTGGTTTTCTCTATCCAGCAACTTTAGTGATTGTTTTATTTCACATGACTTTTCTGTTTCTAAAGGAATACCTACATCTAAATCCTAATGTTTTTTAACATTGTCATATTTGGCCATCTTAGGTCAGAAGTTTACAATTATTCCAAGAGTCAGCAACTGAAGGATCGAAGGTGTGAAACAGAACAAGCAAGAGCTTGCTCATTTTAGGGCCGTGTACATGACACACTCTAAGAGACTTTATTGATGTTTCCAAAACAACCTTATTTGTAGATAACAAATTCTGTGGTTACATAGGATGGAGAAGTCCTCAGATCACTAGGATCAGGTGGATTCTTTAATACAGAACTTCTTGTGTTACCCACGGAAAACAGCAGAATTACAATTCTTGTTTTAATATTCGAAACTCATTTTTCTGAAGACCTAATTTGCTTGTTTTCAAAAACAATTCATTGTATGTTTTTCATATCACACTTGAAAAATTATTTGTTCATTCTGGATAGGAAAAATGTTTTCAAGAAAACATCTTTGTACTTTTATTGAAACACATTTAAGTGTAGATGTGTAAATTTGCTCATTTATTTGAAATCTTTTCAAGCATTCTTACAACAAGCCCAGCCTGAAACCATGATGATAAAGACTAAAAGTTCACACAGAGATTAGACTATTGGTGATGGTTCTTAGTAGTGATTATTTTCTCTTTTACTTTTAAAAAAATCAACATTTTCCATACTATTCATTGAAGAAAATAATAAACTTTTAGTTAAATCACCACAGACAGAAGAATCTCATAAAATATTCCATTTCCATCACTAGACATGATGGTGATATATAAGAGGTCAACATGTAGAGATCAGGTAAGACTGGAGTCTCACCAGAGCCACCCATTGTGATACTGACAGCTCTCTTATTGTGGAATGCTCTAGCAGAGAAGCAGAGGTTAGATTGCTTCAGTTCTTCATTGTGAAATCCAAGATCACAGCACCACAGACTTATAGCTTGGTAAGGACTTGGTATCAGATTATGAGTCAGCTCTTCTCACTATATCCTCATAGGGAGTGGAGATTAGGAGACATTTCTCCAGGATGTCTTTCTAAGGACACTAATTTCATCCTCATCATCTAATGCTCTAAAGACCCTGTGATTCCCTGTCCTAAGAGGAGATGTTGTGGAATGGCTGTCCTCCATGCATTGTGTGGTGATTGTTTTCTTGCACTCTCAGCAGCTATGATAACCAACAGGAGACCTGCACAAGATTTGATCCTTTATTTTTTCATTATGCATGAAGGAGGTAATCATGAAGGTCTACCTGTCCCTTAATAATATAGATATGCCATTAATGATTATTAGAGCTTGGCGGATCTATGATGGCATACCTCTTCCTGGTAGCTTTTAGGCAATTAAGCATTATTGAAAGAGAAGGTTTTTTTTTTTCTTCTATAGTGTAGCCATTCATAAGTTACCATATTTCTCTAAATAACCCCTCATGCATATTCCTATAAGAAATCCCTCACCTGAACTGCTAAAAATAAGTCTAATTAAATACATTATTTCACCAAGATAGACTTGGGTGAAATTGTTTCTTCAATTTGTTCTTTGTAGCTGGAGAAGTTTTCTCCAGCTCCCACCGCAAAGTCCTGCCAGTCCCGGAGCCCACTTATAAAATAAACACACAGACTCTTACATTATTTAAACTGCTTGGCCATTAGCTCAGGCCTATCATTGTCTAGCTCTCACTCTTATATTCAGCCAATTTCTATTAATATTTACTTTGCCACGTGGCTTGTGGCTTACCGGTACTTTACATCTTCCTTGTCTTGGCAGTGGCTCCAGCCGGTCTCTCTTTCCTTCCTCCTTCCTCAATTCTCCTCTCTCCTTGTCCCGCCTATACTTCCTGCCTGGTCACTGGCCAATCAGTGCTTTATTTATATAGAGCGATATCCACAGCAGTTCTTCATGACCTATAAGGGTAAATAGGTGTCTATTGGTCTCTGCAGCAAATGTTCACATGAGTGGGGGTAATGATGCCTGACTTTATAAGACTATTGAAAGAAATACATTTAATAGCACATGTGAGGAAATAAAAGAAATCACTTAGCAGGGCATACTAAAAGAGCTGGGGTTGATAAGGTGAAACAGTGTATGAGCATTTCTTGTGCAATCATGAAGACATAATTTTATTTCTCCCAACCAACATAAAAACAAAACAAAACGAACAAAAATGGGTATAATTGGACCTGAGAGAGATGTCTTAGTGGTTAAAAGGGTGTACTCTTCTTGTACAGGACCTGAGTTTAGTTCACAGTGTTCATGTCAGGCAGAAGCTTGTAGCATGCTACAACAGCAGTTTCACTGGGCATGATGCCCTATTCTGGCCTGCAAGGGCAATTATCCTCATGGTATTGTGTTCCCCAAAATATTGTGCACTCTAATAAACTTATCTGGGGTCAGAGACAGAACAGCCACAATATTAAACATAGAGGATAGGCAGTGTTAGCACATGCTTTTAATCCTAGCATTCCAGAGGCAGAAATTTGTCTGGATCTCTGTGAGTTCAAGGCCGCAAGGATATAGCCAAGCATGGTAACACATGCCTTTAATCCCAGAAAGTGATCCTTTAATCCCAGGGAGTGATGGCAGAAAGCAGAAAGATATATAAGGTATGAAGACCAGAAACTAGAAGCATTTGGCTGGTTAAGCTTTTAGGCTTCCGAGCAGCAGTTCAGCTGAGATTCTGGATGAGGACTCAGAGGCATCCAGTCTGAAGAAACAAGATCAGCTGAGGAACTGACAAGGTGAGGTTGGCTGTGGCTTGTTCTGCTTCTCTGACCTTCCAGCATTCACCCCAAAAACTGGCCTCAGGTTTGATTTTATTAATAAGACTCTTTAAGATTCATGCTACACTCATGTGCACACACCCAAACACAGACACACACATTTAAGTAAAATAAAATAGTCACCATTTAAAAAGCACAGCCCAGTCATTGATATATTCCTGTAACCTCAATGATGTTAGGTATAGGGAGACCAAGTGGCTGTGTAACTATGGATTTTACTGTAGCACAGCCAGTGTAGCTAAAACATCAAGCTTTAGGTTCAGTGGGAGACACTGAACAGGGCACCGAAAACACTAAAATCTTGTTCTGGCCCCCACATATCCATGCACACAGGTGTATGTAATCACATACACTTGCACATGTACTACACAGAGAGAGCATTCATATACACCCCTGCTCTTCCACATACACACACATAGACACAAAGAAGGAGAGGAAGAGAGAGAAGCTAGCTACGGCTACTTAGTAAGATGTTACTAGAGCAAGGACCTCAGACTCCTATTGCTTGGACTTGTTCCTGGCCTATCACATGATATAGGCTTTGTGTTAGACTATGCCAAAGTACTTGCATAAACACCTCATGAGAGTAGAGATTGATTTTGGCTTACTGTTTCAAAGGCTTGCATCCAAAGTGTTTGTCTTCACTGATTCTGGTCCTGTGGAGAGTCCAAACATCAAGGCAGCAGAAGCATGTGGTGGCAGTTCCTCACCTCATGGTAGATAGGAACCAAAGACAGAAAGCACAAGAAGGGACTAGACCAGGTATAACCTTTAAAAGCTACTACCAGTTACCTATTTTCCACCAAAGGCTTTGAAGTTCCCATCACTCCCCCTAAATAACATCATCAACTGGAGTTCAACATGGCACCACAAGAGCCTTGTGGGGAAAATTTCCATTCAAACAGTAACAGGGCAGGAAAGACTTTGTAATGATAGGTGGCTTATACTGCTGTTTTAGTTTCTTTTCCTGATGCTATGATAAAAAATAGCCTGATGATGCAATTTAGGGGAAGGGGACGGTTTACTTAGCTCACAATTGCAGGTTAAGGCTCAATACTGTAAGAAAATACAATCACAGGAAGTAGGTAGCCACACAGGAAGTAGGTGACCACACTGCATCTACATCAACCACAGAGGCAACAGAATTAATATATGCACAAGGTGCTCTGCTCACTTTTCCCCCTCTTATGTATTTCAGGATCCTCTGCCCACAGAATGATGCTACCAGCAGTAGGCAGGTATTCTCAGCTTAATTAACATCATCAAGATAATCTCCACAGACATATCCATAAGACAACTTAATCTAGATAAACCCTCGTTGAGACTTTCTTCCTAGATTATTCTAGATTGTATAATCATGACAGTCTGAATATGTGTTTCATATATATATATATATATATGGGAAAGCTAGAAGAGAGCTAGTTAGAACTGAGAGAGCATATGTCATTTGAGGAGTCCACTGGAGGCCAGAGAAGTGAGTCAGATGTTAAAAGATCAGGAGTATGTGCTTACAAAGTACCTGAGTTTGGTTTCCACACCCATGTCAGATGATTCACAAACACCTGTACCTTCAGCATCCAGAAGATGTCACACTGTCTTCTGGCCTCCCAGGACATCTGCACTCAAATGTACACAATGCATACACCTCATATATATGCATAATTAAAAATATAAACAAAATTTAAGGAGATACTTAGCTTTCTGGGTTCTGGGTTTGAAGCAGAGGTAAAATCTTAGGAAGCTGTAAATTACTAATCAGTCCTGATTGGGTCTCATTGCTGAAGAGAATGTGGCATGCTTTCCGGGTCCATTTGTTGCAGTTGTGGGCAGGTGTGTGTGTGTGTGTGTGTGTGTGTGTGTGTGTGTGTGTGTGCAGCTACTGTTCATGTGCATGTGCAGGTGTACATGCATGCCTATGTCCATGTATATGAAGGCTAGAGGTCAACCTTGTAGTGTTGACTGGTAGCTGCTCCTCTTCTTGTTTGTTTGTTTCAGCATCTCAGGACTGGAATAGAAGGTTACTTACTTAGTTAAGCTGGCTGCCCATAGAGCTCCAGGGATTCATCTGTCTCTACCTCCAAGCACAGAGATTTTCAGTACATGCCAGTACACTGGCTTTTTACATGATTGTAGAGTTATCTTCCTGGTCCCACATATTTTTTTTCAAGTTTGACAAAATTTATTGTAATTTTAGTAAAGACATTCAGCTCAGTCATCTCTCTCTCCTCATCTTGACCTCAGGTTAATATGTCATTGAGTCAAGTAAAGAATATGTCGGAGAGATGTTATTTCAACAAACAGTAAAATGGACAAATGAACGGTTTGCCTACATAAAAGTTAAATTTATGTATCTTGATATACTTAAATCATGTAAGAACTAACAGTGCTATGTACATTTCCATTGTTTTCCTTGGGGCTTATTAAGTAAACTTAAATGTAGTGAACAAAGTGTTAGGAATATCCGCAGGCTGCTTCCTGGAAGTTATTACATTAAAAAATGCCTAGTGAATAATTACCACCAGTGAAACTCACTGAAGCTGCCTCCCAATTTAACATTGTAATTTTCAAGGAAATCTTACCATTTCTTTTGTCTGTGACTATTAAAGATGCATTAACTGTCACAATAAAAAAAGTCCATATACGGGGTTGGGGGTTTAGCTCAGTGGTAGAGCGCTTGCCTAGCAAGCACAAGGTCCTGGGTTCGATCCTCAGCTCCAAAAAAAAAAAAAAACAACCAAAAAAGTCCATATACAATACAAAAATACAAAACAAACACCTTGCAACACACAAATCTAAGAGTATATGTGGTGAGAGACTTCATAATGAAAATGTGTTTGAAGAAGCATTTTCCGTCCTGTTTCAGTCATTAAAGTGTGCTTTTGAAATCACTGGTCAGCATGTATATACTTAAAATAAGCCATGGAGTTGTACAAATAAATCTTGTGAGTTCAATTCAAATTGGATCTAATAAGTTAGTAACTTAAATGCTTCAAAAGTCACAGAAAGTACATTGCCTTATCTGTCTTCATACAATGTTATAACTTTTTCTTTTTCCTTTTTTTGGTATTTAACCTTTTAAATACTTAAAGCAGTATGTACACTGATGCTTTTGGTGGGGTTTTTACTTTAAAAGATACAGCTTCCTTACGATTTGCCTCAAGTTCTGGTGGAAATGCGTATAGGAACTAGAATAAAAACCAAGAGAAGCACATTCAAAATACTGATTTACTTTGGTAGCAAATAGTGTTCTTTGAAGACTCCTGAATGGAGACAACCTCCATTAAAGTCAAGTGGGCTATTTTTAATAATACTTCACATAAGAATTTTTGACAAAAAGAATATATTTTTTAAAGAGCAAAGCGTCCGTACCCACTGATAGCAATGCAATACTAGTATATGATAACCCAGAACAATGAAATGCCCATAGGAAAAGGTTTATTTTAATTTTATCTAAATTTACTTCAGGCGATAGTCCAGCAACATCGTCTTCTCAATCCAATCCTATCTACGAGGCTGCTCCTGGGAGCCAACAGTCCAGGTAATGAGGGAGTGGAGTCAGGAGAGGAACTGCTCAGTTTTAAGTAGACAATAACTTTTGGCTTCCCTCTTAATGTGCTAATAGTTGTGTCTAAAAAAAATATGCAATTCTTAGAAAGGTACCACTTCTGATTTCTTTATTATCTGTAACCTTTGGAAACTAATCACATGAAACTACAAAATTAGCAAATGTCTTGAAATCTGTATATAAAACATAAATTACCTCTAATTTCAAACTCTCATTTATTAGTGTACCACTCAATCTTAAAAAAAAGAAAAAGAAAAAGAAAAACGAAAAGAAAAGCCGGCCCCAAAGCTAGTCTTACACCATTCTTTACAAAAGGAGACTGTTCCTTCTGACTGCACCCACCCACACCCCAATCTCAAAACACTTCATTTAATTGTCTTGGTCATGTACATTTCCAAGATGAGATTTTATGTTTCGCTCCCACAGCTTCTGATTATCGGAAAAGCCATGCTTCCCTTTACTAAAGGAGTTTGGTCCACCTGATGTTGGTGTGTCCCTTCCAATATTCTTCATCCTCATCTTTGCTTCTGGAGGCATTTCTTCTGGTTCACTATCTTCATCCTCATTGAAAGCTGCTGCTACTGAGAGGGTTTTTGGAGCGAGAGTTGGGACCGTTTCCTTGGGCTTATTTGATCCAAGTTTGATGGATATGGCTGATGCTTTCTTTGTCGTCTGACTACCTATGGCAAATCCAAACTTGGAGATCTTTGTAGGCTTTGTTGGGAGGTCTGCAGCTTCTTCATCAGCTGATCGCTTTTCAGCACTGCAACTGGAACTTTCCCCTCCATTACTGGAAGAAACAGCCTTAGTTTTCACAGGTTTTTCTGCTTCTTCTTCAGGTCCTCCGGCGGCTCCGGCTCGCTGCGGCTTCTCTGGCTTCTCGTCTCCCGCCTTCCCGTCCGCCATCTTCCCCCCTGGTCCCACATATTTTAGCATATACCTTGATGATTACTATTAGTATAGTAAGCATGTGAGCTTATTCCAATTCTTCTCTGCTGTGCTACAGTAAAATCCATAGATCTCTGTTCTTGCTATCATTGATACCACATTCTTACTATGTTTTTTAGCAAATATTCTGCTCACAGTAGTCCTGTGTCTGTGTTGACTTGCGACTTCATTCAATAGTTCATTAACACTGTAGGGTCTTTATAAACAATTTTACTGTAAATTAAGTTGAGAAAATAAGTGAAATAAAGAAACCAAACCTGCCTTCTTCATATCCATCAGCTTCCCTTTATCTGAAGTGTTGATCTTCCTGGAAAGAGGCACTGATTAGCTTTCTTGGAAGTGAAGGGGCTAAATTAAATAAATCCATTTCTGATAAAACACGGGACATCCTGATGGCAGAGAAACAAGCAGTACATGTTAGGAGGAACTGGAGTGAGACCGGGGTACACTTGCCATTGCACAGCCTGGATCTCCTTCCTGGTGTGAGAGTGGAACCTACAAGAGCAGCGATCTTGTCAAAAATAAACTGTTTTACACATTGCATTTTCAGCAAGCTGTTGCACTATACCATAGAGAACGTAAAACAGGGGGGTGACATATTCTCCTGAAGTACCATAGCCAGCATATGTTAGCTTATGCTGATGGCTGCAGAAAAGTTCATAAACAAAATGTCAGAGCTCCTGAAGTATATTTCTGAATACTTTTCAAACATATCCAGCTTTATTACAGCCAAGACAGAAAGCCACCATAAACCAGAGCCTGTTTTATAATTTATCACATCATTCTATATTCACAATGAATATATGCTCTCATCTTACAGCTTTTAGATTACTGGTAGAAGAAAATCAGTATTTTGTACTCTGAAATGTTTTTTCTCTGGTTTTATGACCCAGACAATTGTATTTATGGCATATAATAGACAATTTATATGTCTATATATTGTGAAATAATTACCATGCTCTTTCAAGTATGATGCATGGGCTATCTTTGTGTCTGATAAGAGTGCTTAAGATACAAGCTTCCAAGTGCTCAGTGCTTTTGCTTGTCAAATACCTAGAACTTATTCATCTTGATAGAGTGAGCAACACCATTCAGTTTCACTGCACTAACTCCCATTATTCCATGCTCTTCCTCTATGATCCGGCATCCTTAGACTTCACTTACAGATGGAATCACGCAGTATTTCTCTGTCTGAGTCTGGATTATATAACTTAATGGAATTTCCTCTACTTTTAGCTTGGATGTCACAAACGGCCACAACTGTGTCTACCGTGTCCTGGCCGCTGTGAGCAATGGCTCACTGAAGACGGGGCTGGGGTTGTGTCCCCACAAACTGTCCTCAATTCCTGCGAAGGAGGACGCCCCCAGAAGTGGGATTACTGCATCACATTTGTTCTGCCTTGAGTTTTCCGAGACATTCCATAGTGATTTCTGCTTCCTCAGTCTCTGCACATCTTTATACACCAACTGATATTTTGAAAGTAAACTATAAGTGTGTAAATACAATTAAAATTTTAAAAATATAACCTATCTGGCACATATATTGATTCATTTATGTTTTCTATTTCCAAGTTCACTCTTCCTTTTCTCTGTCATAGATATTTAGTTACTAACATCCCTCAAGAATCGTTTGGAGTATTTCCTTATTTATTTTTTCTTCATTGTTTTATTATTCAATCATGGACTTCTGTTTGATTCTTATTTAAGCATTCTGTTCTCTACTATGTTCTTTTGATTTTATTTTTGTTTTTGTTTGAAGATTTTTCATTGAAGCTCATTTCATCATTTTTATGATTGTTGCTTTAAAATTCTTGTCTGAAAATCCTGACATTCATGTAATTTTTTTCTTGGCTTCTATTGATATCAGTTTGTCATTTGAATTGCAGTCCCCTGGGTTTTCATGGTTTCCAGAGGGAAGGGGTATCTGTTATAATAAGAGGTAAACGTGTTCACTGCATTTTTAGACTATGCATGTGATGTGTGGGGATAAGTTCAAAGATCTACCTGTGATAGATCTGAGAAGGGATGTGTTCTGGTTATTGCATTATGGGGAAGGATGGTAGAAAACAGCCTTGTTACCTTCCCCTTGATTCATAGAGTAGATAACTGAGACTTATTTTCTACTTCTTCCTGGTCTATACTGATGGCTAATTCCCATGCTGAACACTTCTCAGGCACTTGGACTAATAGGTAAAAGAATCACATAGAAAACCCAATTCTCATTCAATTTCAAAGAAACTTACCAACCTCCCTTTCTTCAGTATCTTTTAATATATCATTTTTATATTTTTTCTAGGACTTGCTCGATCCTTCCTTCCTTCCTTCCTTCCTTCCTTCCTTCCTTCCTTGCTCCCTTCCTCCTTTCTTTCTCTCTTATTGGCATGCTGAGTAGTAAAGAATGTCCTTCCCCTCTCTTGTCCTGTTCATCATTCATTTTTTATGTATTATTTTCAGAATGTAAATATATTTAGAATTTTTTTCTTATGGGAAAAGATATGTTTATTTTCTACCTAGAATATCTGTATTAATCTTCTTCATTTTTTTTCTTAAATTATGGTGAAGAATCTGAAATACTCCCACTCCAATAGAGAGTTTGCAGCAGCTTTAGATAAAAAAAAATCTTGAGAAAGCCTGGCTGCTTTATCACTCTGGGCTTCCTTGTCTAAATTAGATTCCAGAGGAGTTTTTGATCCTGGCTTCTAAAATCAACAACTATTGAAATAACAAATAGCATATATGTCTTGAAGGCCCACCAGATAAAATATTATTTAACATGCTATTCCTCATCCATGAAGCCATGTATTCATCTGGTTAGGTCATGTTCACAATCTGAGATAGGATTCACTTTACAAGTAAATTGAAAAGTAGTATTAATGTTTGTCATTGGCTGATGGGCAATGCTACTGTTACATACAGAAGATGATACACAATGTGTGCTCTGTCTGAACATTTTGTCACAGAGTGTTGACTATTTCTCCCTAAGCTGATCTGCATCCTCCCTAGGAATAGAATCATTGGTGCAGAACGATGCCGTTTCACTCTTCTGGAAGCCAAGAGTAACAAATTCTTTCTTCTCCAGGAAATTGCCATTTTAAGTGTGTGGTAAGTTTTATTTATTCGTGGGACCAAATGCCGTAGGTTTGATACTGAAAGGATAGATGATGATAACACCTTAGAAAATTGCCTATAAAGTGATAATAGCAAGACTGGAGCATTAAAGATGAATTCTTTTATATCTTGTTTCCAGTTATAATAAAGAGAAATTAAGGAAATCCAAATGATATGTATATAGAATCTTGAATTTTGATTGCCTCATAAAAGGCAGATGCCTAACTTCAGGTATGTCAGAATTTTTCTGTTTTACACTCTAAGGAGCCCAACAAATGTGCTTTAACTTTTTTTTTCCTTTCAACAGATTTTGTCTGAATGATCATTTTTCACACAGCTTTGTAATAGAGGTTGGATGGAACCAGAAGCTGGAAAACAGATAGGATAAATGTGGTTTATAGTCTCTGGAATCCGAAGTAGAATGATATATCCCTACCAGCCTATTAAGCTTACAAAATAAGAGCTGATACCTTCCTCTTACAAAGGTTATTTTCTATACACATGAATACAAATCAGCTACACACTGAAACATCATGGGACTACTGAGCAGCATGTTGTGATTCTGCTAGGCTCTAGGGCACATACACTTCAGTAAAAAAGCTTTGTTGGACTGACAATGTTTGAGTTAATATCACTTCCAGACATGCATTTTGTAGACTTTATCATCTACTAAGTAAGAGTGGCTGGAGGAACAGATGGTGTTTAATATATAATTATACTATGTATCATAAAACTGGAATCAAATCTGTTAACACTCCCCAAATGACACCCCAGTTCTAAAAGATATCTAAACCTTTGATGGGCTTGGTTTCCTAGGTACTTGTATACCAGTACCTACACTGTGATAGCCTCCTGCAATCACATGTGCCTTTCAATATAGAAAACCACATATTTTCATAACTTCGCTTTATATTTGAGAGCAAAAGCCTTTTGTAGGCTTTTCAGAAGTCCCTTTCAATAATTGCTTAGCTCTCTCTGACAAATACCCCAGCTGTGAAATTGCAGCCTAACCTCTGGATGATAAAGTGAATGTTGGCTTTCTAGTTTAAGTTTTATCATTGTCACTCATATTTTCATCGTAGTTAGATTAGATTTTTAATTATAAATGTAACAAAACTCTATTTCCTCTGTGTGAAAGCAATACAAGGAACACTGAAAAAGCAGGTTAGGAATCATGACTCAAGTACTGACCTTGGCATGTGAGACACTGGTCCAGCTGCGTAGTCCTTTGGACATAGAGTTCTTGTTGCTGGCCTTTGACATGTAGAGAGAAAGTTTTACCTAGCAACAGTTTTGAAAGCAAAAAGAGAAATGGACTAACTTTATTTTGTTCCTGAGTCCAGCAGGTCTGGGAACCAATTAATGTTTCTGTTCTGGTGAAAAAGTTCTGAGATAGAGCACATGTTTCTGACTTTGTGCTAAATAGTAACAACATATGTATTCACTCACAAATTACCAAACGCCAGCCAATTCTCTGTCTTGAAAGACTCAGCTCAAAGTTGTCTTTCCTGTACCCATAACTCTGTGAGTATCTTCCACGCTGACTCCAGTCCTGAAAAGGTTGAGATTCTGACACTGGTGTAGGGCACTCTTTCCCTGAGGCAAGCCTAACAGAGCTGGCTACACTAAGTCAACACATTCTCTGGTGATTTGAGGTTGATAAAAAAGGTTGAGAAACAGACCTATCAAACCTGTAACAGACCATGTCTTTCTCACATTCAGTAACAAATCTGTTCAATGGAATTGCTTGACTAAACACATTGGTTTTTCTCTTTTTAGGACTTAGCTAAAGACATAAATATAAATTATAAATATTCATATATTCACAAGCTTGCAAGTCTCTGTATACACTTTTAAAAAGCAAAAGAGGTGATGGAATCATGGCTCTGCAGTTATAAGCACTGGGTGCTCTTCCAGAAGGCCCAGGAATAGTTCCCAGTACCCACAAGGTAGTATACAACCATGTGTAACTTCAGTCCCAGGGGATCTGAACTCATCTTCTGGCCTCCATAGGTGCCACACATACAGTACACAGACATGAAGACATAACATCCATACATGTAAAGTAAATATAAATAAAAAGTGAAAGTAAAAATATGAGTTTATTTAATAAAAATTGAATATTTTCTAGAAGTATTATATAGATAGGAATTTTGAGTCTTTAGTGATTTAAATGTGGACTTATATTCTAACATTATTATTTGATATGAAAGATTTTTTTAATTTCAGTTTCTATATGAAAATTGATTTCTCAAAAGTTCATGAGAATGTAGCCAGCTCTTGTTGAAATGAGTTGCTTTGTTAGTTTCACTATCTTTTTATTCTAATATAGGATATAAATTTTATTTAGCAAATATGTGGTACAAATCAAGGATGCAGCTTCTGTGTTTCACCTGGTATATCTAATAGTATTTGTTACTTGGCAAAGAAAAGTGGACTCAAAAGCAATATTACAAGATTCTGAAGAGTGATGGCAATATTTCCTTTCTGTCTAAGGAGGGACAGAAGTAAATTGGGAATGGAATACATTGGAAATGTGATCCTTCTTGGGCACTAAAATGGTGCTTCTAGGCTGTAACATGGCAAATGCTAACAATTTGATCTGAACCATTCTGCCTGACCAGGACTCACAGACAGACTTAGTGGGAATTGAGGAAGCTGGCACTGATTTTAGTGGTAAGACAAAAGAGAAATGTACCTCCACCCCCACCCCAATGCTTCAGAACCAAATGATGGCCTCTACGCAGAACACAAAACAGAAAGTACCTGCTATATCATTTTCCCATTTAGTCCCCACCGTGTTTACTGTTTGGTTTGGTAAGAAGCAGCACAGAATAAGAACTGTGGAACTGTTCAAAGGGAAGAAGGGCCACTGCTTGGTCAGTTACAAGGCTATTGATTGACTTACAATATTCTGAAAGTTGAAGACGCAGATTTTCTTGTTGATAGTTTGGACAAGTGACTATTTTAAAGGCCACACCTGTTTGGTCCTGGGGAGGCAATGATGTCAGAAATAGTCCCATACTGCTTTCCCAAGATTCTAGAAGCAGTGTCTTCTAAAGGACAGACATGACTTGAGCCATATCCTCTGAAGACACTACTTAGAGCAAGGCTGTGATTCATTGCATAGGATCTGGTCATCCATATTTTTTTGGCTGTGAAATCTCTGCCTTCACCACATGTATGTGTCAGGTGCCCACGGAAAGGAGAAGAGAGTGTTCAATCCCATGGAACTGGATTTATGGTTTGTTGTAAGCTACCCCATAGGTGCTGGGAACTGAACCTGGGTCCTCTGAAAGACCTCAGCATATCTGAACTGTTTTTCTACCACCAATTCCCTTTTTTGTTTTTAATATTATGTTTCATAGAAGACAAAAAAGACAATGTTTAATGTTTAATTTTCATTAAAATGGGTCAAGAGAGAGCTAAGAAGAGTGTTGTCCAAGCTGGTTTGATATTCTGAATTTCTTATTGCTCTCATTTCTTATGGTCCATTAATTCCATTTATATACATACCAAAAATTCTGTTACCCTAGATAAGCCTGGTAACCCACCAGGCCTGTAATTCTAGCTGGGTAAGAGTCTAAGAGACAGGACACTCACAAGTTCAAGACCTACTTTGGCTAAAGACTGAATTCAAAACTAATCCATGCAGCTTAATGAAATTATCTTAACATAAAAAAGTAAAAAGCTAGATACAGCAGAACATGCCTATAATCTCTGCACTGAGAAAGCAGAAAAAGCCTAACCCCTGGGGCTCACTAGCCAGGTACTCTAGCATAAGAATAATGAGCTCACAAGAATACCTCCACAATAGACTACTGGCAATGGTTGAGAGAAAGCCTGAACTGATCTACTCTGGTGATCGGATGGCCAAACACCCTAATTGTCGTGCTAGAACTCTTATCCAATGACTGATGGAAGTGGATGCAGAGATCCACGACCAGGCTATAGGTGGAGCTTTGGGAGTCCAATTGGCGAGAAAGAGGAGGGATTGTATGAATGAGAATTGTTAAGACCATTATTAGAAAAAGAACAGGGACAAATAGCCAAACTAGTGGAAACACATGAACAATGAGCCAATAGCTAAGGAACCCACAACTGGATCAGGCTCTCTGGATAAGTGAGACAGTTGATTAACTTGAACGGTTTGGGAGGCTCCCAGGTAGTGGGACTGGGACCTGTCCTTAGTGCATGAGCTGGCTGTTTGGAACCTGGGGCCTATGCAGGGACACTTTGCTCAGCCTGGGTGAAGGGAGGAGGGGACTGGACCTGCCTCAATTGAATCTACCAGGCTGAGCTGAATCCCCAGGGGAGTGCTTGCCCTGGAGGAGATGGGAATGGGGAGGTGGGCTAGGTAGAGTGCGGGGGGGGGGGGGGGGGGGGGGGGGTGGGGGGGTGGTGAAGGAGGAAGGACAGGGGAATCCTTGGCTGTAAAATTAAATTAAATTATAAAATAAATTTTAAAAAATGCAAAAAAAAAGAAGAATGGGCTCCAGATTCAATGACAGACCTTGTTGTAATGAGGAACTCAATGGTATATATAGAGAAACCCTTGTCTCCCAGGGAAAGATGGGGAAAGCTTCAGACCAGGTCACCGAACCATGGGTCAGAAAGCCTTCCAAGTCCAAGAGATAGCTCCAGACCCCCTCCTCCTTCCCTTTTAAGAGGTCATATAGGCAGACAAGAAGCACTGCCTCTATTTGGCCAGCTAGCCCAAGGTCATGAGCTAAGCGAATACCCACTACATTTCCCCTTTTTTATCTAAACAAGAGTAATGGAGGGAACAATGAAGGAATGAACAATGAACAATGAATGACCTCTGGCTTCCACAAACACACATAGACACATGCTTGACTACCTTCACACTCACACACATGCACACACATTTTAGAGAAATTGAGATGCAGTTCAGAGGTAGAGTGCTTCCTAGCATGGGCAATGCTCTCTGTTCACTCCCTAGTCTGAACAAACAATTGTGTTACCCACATTAAATTGACAGAAGTTACAAGGAACCGACCAGTAGCTTCTGGAATGACTCAAAACCAAGAGCAATGCCATGGAGGCTAGAGTTTATTTGCTCTAACATGATCACTATTACTTTGTGTAAAAGTTATTTAATTTACAAAGATGGTATGTGTGTTTACAAATTAACTGATTGGCTTTTCTCCTTTAAGGCCTTTACTAAAGGAATAAATATAAACCTCTTAGTCTCTTTATACACTTTTATAAAGTAAAAGAGGGCCTAGAGAGATGGCACAGCAGCACATTGGTGCATACAAAATACAATCCCTACATTTACAGAGCAGCTAAAAAGAAATCTGACTTCCCACCACTTTTATTAACAAATTTTTATTTACTAATGGATGCTAGATTAGAGAATTAAGTCAACCAGATATAACTTGTTTACTGATGCTCCGGTGAAGATTTTTAAGTGGGCCTATATCTGTCTGTGACACCAGGAGATATGTCTATGTTGCTAAGCAGCAAGCTGCTGGGGAACAAATAGTTACTCAAAGACCACAGCTCTGGAAGTTCAACTGGTTTGGGAAAATATAAATAAATTAAAATCTTACATCTTGTCCGCACTCCACTAATAACTGGCCTATGACCTGGCTTTGGGTATCTCCTCTTTTATTTTCTAAAATTGATCATTTAAGGCCCAAATTATCCTTGTTTATATAACACATATCATTACACAATGTGCTTCCTATTAGGAACCTTTTGTGAGCAGGTAATATGGTTCTTTCTCATGATAAAATGCATTTCCCAGGTTGCTTTCAGAAGCTTGCTCCCTTTCTGCTGCACCTTGGAGAAAAAGCATCTGCTTGTTTTTTCAGGACAGGGTCTCACTATGTAATCCTGGCTATCCTGAAATTCACTGTATAAACCAAGCTGGCCTCAGACTCACAGAGATCTGGCTGCTTCTGTGTCCCACAAACTGAGATTAAAGGCTCAAGCCACTATGCCAGGCTGAGCAGCTGTTCCTTAAAGACTGCCCCCCAAAAGATCTCCTGACAGAAGATATTAATTTAACAATAAAAATCAGGCTTTGTGATAAACACATACAACTGATCCTCCTTCCTGTAGAGTTTGTGTATGCATATGTGCTAACTTGCCATAATTTATTAGTAATTCCTAAATATACTGTCTTAGTCTGAGTTCTATTGCTGTGAAAAGACATTATTACCAAGGCAACTCTTATAAAGGAAAACATTTAATTGCATTGGCTTACAATTTTCAGAGGTCTACTCCATTATCATAATGGTGGGAAGCATGGCAGTACACAGGCAGACATGGTGCTGGAGAGGTAGCTAAGATTTCTACATCTGGATCCACTGGCAGCAGGAAAAGAGAAAGCCACTGGACCTGGCTTGGGTTTCTAAAACCTAAAAGTCCACCCCCAGTGACATACTTCCTCCACCAAGGCAACACCTCTCAATCTTCTAAGAAATGCCACTTCCTATGGGGGCCATTATTGTTCAAATCCTTCCCAATACCTATGGCACTTGCCTGGATGTTTAGAGCACAACAAATCTTAAGTCTCCTGGCCCATGTGATCTCTGCTAAGGTCACACAGGGCAAGACTGTATTCTCCTTTCAGCTCTCAATGTAAATAAGTGTCTGTTCTGGAGTCTGTTTTGTGGGATTCCATCATCCCATCTTAGTGTCTTTAATGCTATGAGAAATCTTATGGAGAAATTGTGCTTTAGGACTTTGCATTAGGAAAGCAGTCGAATGTTTTAAGTAGGGATTAAGAGGACATACAGGTAGAAGCATGGGAGACAGTATTGCTAAAATGTAAATTATAATGGCAAGATTAAGAGATTTTTAGAAGACAAGAATATTTGTAAAGGTTCTAGAGATCATTCTTGTACTATTGTGGTGAGGAATGTGGCTGCTTTTTGCCCTTCTCCAAAATGTCTGCATGAAGCTAAAGTAAAGAGCTTTGGATTAATGGCATTAGCAGAGAAGATTTCAAATCTGCTTATTATGGACAGTCATGTGGTTATTAATGGCCAGTCTTATGTAGATCTGTAATAAAAAGGAGTAAGCTGAACAATAGAAAAATACAAAATGTATGGTTTGAGGAGAAAAGGAGCACTAGGAAGTGTAATGAAGCTAAATCTGGTGCTTAAGGAGATTAACAAGTTTAAAGAAAATCTGATGCTAAATGGAAAATAGAGAGTGGTGACCCCAGGGCAAGGCCCTAACCAGTGAAGTTTCCAATTTGTGAAAGGGAATGAAAGAAAAGTTTGAGGCCTGATGTGGTAGTACATGCCTTTAATCTTAGCACTCTGGAGGCAGAAACAGGCAGATCTCTGAGTTTGAGGCCAGCGTGGTCTACACAGTGAATTCAAAGACAGCCTAGCTAAGACAGTGAAGGAAACCATCAAAACCAGAAAGCTGGTGAAAACGTATTTGAAAAAGGGGCGGGGCAGGGCACAATCCTAGCAAACAGCCCAACTTGGCAGCTTCGGCCACACGGTTGGTTCTGGCATTAAAGTCAAAGATGGAAGGAAAGGGTTGCCGATTCTCCCTCTGTGACTAAGGAAAGCCACTGTGGCCAGTCATGTGTCAAGGGTGTCACTGCATGGAGACCCAGAAAGGCCATTGCATGAAGAAATTAAGGTGAAGCCTGGATTTTGTTGCAGGTCCCATGATGGTAGACATGCCAGAGCTGTGTGATACCAGCCGAGGAAAGCTGCAGATAAGGTATGGAATCAGCTAGAGAGAGAGAGAGAGAGAGAGAGAGAGAGAGAGAGAGAGAGAGAGAGAGAGAGAGAGAGAGAGAGGTGTTTCATTCAACAATGCTGAAACGTGTTGGAGATCTGAGGAGTTCTTTAATGTCAGACAAGGAAATGCAGAATTTGGAGATGGGCCTGCTGGTTTTTTAGGTCTTGCTTTGGTCCAGTACTTTCTCATTATGCTCCCTTTCTTCCCTTTTGGAATGGTAATATGATCGCTTTTCGGTCTTTTGGATAAGATCAAGTGTGGAATGGTAATATATATATTCTGTGCCATTGTATGCTGAAAGCATGTGATGTTCTTTTCACTTTTGATTTTACTGGAGCTTACTGTTAAGATATTGCCGTGAGTACCAGAAGAGACTTTGACTTGGAATTTCTAAACAGTATTAAGAATGTTATAGACTATAGGGACTTTTGAAGTTGGATTGAATGAAATTTTCCATTATTATATGATAAGCCTTTGGGGGCCAGGGAAGACTATGTGGTGGTTTGAATAAGAATGTCCTCCATAGGCTCAAAGAGTCAAATGCTGGTCACCAGGGAAAGGCACTATTAGGAAGTATGGAGTAGGCATGGCCTTTGTGGAAGAAATGTATAACTGAGGATGGGCTTTAAGGTTCCAAATGCTCAGTCCAAGCCCAGGGTCTTTCTTCCTACTGCCTGCAGATCTGGATGTAGAACTCTCAGATCCTCCAACATCATGTCTGCCTATATGTCACCATGCTTCTGACAATGCTAGTAATAGATAACCTTTGAAGTGGAAACAATTCCTGATTGAATGCTTTCCTTTATAAGAGTTGCCATAGTCATAGTGTTTCTTCACAGCAACTGAATATTAAGAATTTCTAGAGCAGTTGTTCTCAACCTGTGGGTCACTACTTCTTTGGGGGTTGAATAATCCTTTCACAAGGCCCACATATCATATATATATATATATATATATATATATATATATATATATATATATACATATATATTAATAACAGCAAAATTTCAGTTATGAAGTAGGAACAAAAATAACTTTATAATTGGGGAAATGTGTTAAAGGGGCACTGTATTGGTAAGGTTGAGAACCATTGTTCTAGAACATAATTATAAAACAGAATCAATTATGCTCATAAAAATTTGTAGATATCATTGGGGTGTGTGTGTGTGTGTGTGTGTGTGTGTGTGTGTGTGTGTTTCTAATGAAAGACCATCATATTTTGAAGGCTTTTCTCCAGAAATATAGGGAAATATAAAAATAATTCTGGATAATTTGTGTATAAGACATATGTCATGGGCTGGGGATGTAACTCAAGTGGTTGAGTGTTTACCTAGTGTGTATGAAGCCCTGGGTTCATTCCTAGAACCAAATACATCTGTCTATGGTATAATGCAAGCACTCAGGAGAATCCCTAGTTCAAACTTGTTTTGTTTGGTACAATAAGTTCAAGACCAAGCTTGGCTACATAAGACACTCTCATAAAGAAACAAATAAACAAACAAACAAACAAAAATCCTGTATACTTTAATGTCCCTATAGAATTTAGTATCTACAGCAGCTGGATTCTGGACTCATACTATTTATTCTTAGAAAATTGAATATGCACTGAATCCAGGGTTGTATGGCATGGTGTTCAGTTACATGTAATTTTCATTATGTGTGCATGCACACTAACATTAAGAAGCACTCATGGATGGTGTTGATTGACACTGAATAATGTATAGCTGACAGTATAGCAACAAGCCCTTTTCCATGGCCTCATGTCAGTACCAGAAACAGATAACCACCTGGTTTATCCCTTTGACAAGTATTCATAGCAAGAAACTGGGACTAGACATGGAATTTGGTTTCTTAATGATTGTTTTTGTCTAAAATTCCTAAAGCTTAAGTTGGGGAGATTTCCAAGGAAGTTACTTAATGATAACCTTTACTAATTGTGAAATTTTGAACTGGGCTTTGAGATTAGCATTCACATGCCCAGGTCTCTAAATAGCATGGGTTGTCTACCATTGGTGGATAGTTTGAGGAGAAAATCAGCCTAGAAACTATGGTGAGCAGCTACTGAGAACAAGCTATTATCCCAGTTTCATATCCCGAATACATCAAGTTTACAGGACTGCAGTTTTACATCTTTGCTCATGTTTACACACATTTTACAGTTTTAAGTAGCGTTCATAAATGTTCACTTTCTATGTGTGTGATGGAGTGTATGTGCATGTGTATATGTTTGTGTGTGTGTGTGTGTGTGTGTGTGTGTGTGTGTGTGTGTTGTTTGTATCTGTACATTTGCCAGCAAAGGCCTGAGAATGCCGTCATCTATCCTGCTTATCACTTTCCCCATTGTTCTCTAAGGCAGGTTCTCTTCTGAAGGCAGGTTGGCAGCAAGAGAGTTCTGGCCATCCTCCTGTCCCTTCCCCATAGCACTGGGGTCACAGATACTTGGAGCCATGTGTGTTTTTTTTACATGCAGACTGGGGATTCAAACTCAGCTCCTTATGCTTGTGCAGTAAGTAGTATGACCTACTGAGCCTTGATCCAGTCCTGATGCTTTTAGGGTGTTTATTTGTTAACACTATCCTTATCACTTTTTTAAATTATCCTAGTTTTTAGATATGCAGCATTTCTTAATTTTTTATACATTATATCTAGGTATTAAAAATTAACATTAACTTTTACCAATAAATATCTAATTCTTTTAAACAAAATAGCAGTACTCAATGTAGTCTAGATTTTATGTAGTTTACATTTATGGTAGCATTTCAGATTATACATCAATGCATTCAGGTGGATTTGTGTTCTAGCTAGTCTGCTAAGCTTCTTTATAAAAGACCTATGTGACTATGTAAGCTACAGTATGAGTGGACAGGAAGCTCACTATGATACTCTTGTCATTACATTTTAAAAGTAAGGCAATAATACTAATTTCATAATTACAAAATAATCCAATTCCTTTGAACTAAAATGCATTTTCACTTCTGTGCAAAGGTCACCATTTGAAATGCAGTACTCCTTTAAAAGAACATTAGTAAGCATGTTCTGGTGATGGAGATTGAGATCCTAGAATGCAAGCAGAGCCTTCAAACTCAAAACACCAAAGATAAAGATTTCAGTGAAACCATGCAGTAATGAGACCATCCTCTCCCTTTTTCACAGTTCTTACTACAGTGTCTTAAGGATGCAATACATTAACCCAGAATCATGTATGTTGGATCATAAACAGCACTACATAAATGTTCCAAAAATGAACATCATCACCTCTAATAAGGAGTAGCATCATAAGGAAAATGCTTTGTAAAATAGCTACTAGTAGTTAACAAACTTCACTGTTAAAATTTAAACTTATGCTGGGCATGGCAACTCTCACTTGCAATCCTAAAATTTGGGACATGGGTAAGGAGGATCAGGAAGGAGTTCAATGCAAGCCTCAGCTCATTCAGCTGGAGGCCAGCCTAGGCTAAATAAGACACTGTCTCAAAACATAAACGATAAGTGATGGTAGTCAGAAATTTTTTATCCAGTTTCTATCTGTATGAGGTTAGATAATTTATGTCATGTCCATGATCTGTGAGTTCCTTCTTACTACAATTTAAATGATGGTGCTCCCTCCCAAACTCATGTTGGTATTTAATGGTCAATACAACAGTATGAAAAGGCATTGGCAATTAAGCTTTGAGGACTCTGCTGTCAAGAAGAAATCAGATTTCTGATAAAAGGACTGGGATTAAATCATGTTAAATTACAGCATGTCTCTCCTTTACAGCCTGGGTTAAATAAGACAATGAAGCTGCATTTTGAAAGTAGAGTGTGCTCAAGGGAGGTGCTCAGGTAAGGACCAGACATTGAAACTGCCAGAACTGTTAGAGATAAATTTCTACTCTTTTAAGCTATGTAGTCTCAGGTGATTTCTTACAGCAGCATAACTGAATGAAGACATTCTTCCACTTTAGAAAAAAGCAGTTAGTAGTTGTGGTGGTATGAATAGGCATGGCCCCCATAGACTCATGTGTTTGAAATGCTTGGCCTATAGGGGGTAGCACTACTAGGAGGTATATTCTTGTTGGAGTAGGTTTGTCCTTATTGGAGGAAGTATGTCACTGTGGTGCCATGCTTTGAGGTCTCATGTATGCTCATGCTATGCTCAGTGTGGGACAGTTTACTTCCTGTTGCCTGCTAATCAAAATTCTGTCCCTCTAAATTTCAAAAATTGTAGTAATAAAACAATAGATACTTTTAAACTAACTTTATTGTTAGCTGAGTTATATGACATTTTAATAGCAAATGATTACAATATTTTTCTTCTAAAGATCCAAAAATCTTAAAAAATACAAAAATCCTCACATTAGACTGTTGTCTCATGTATCATGTAGCGGTAGCGCCCACGCTACCACCACCAGTTCACCATGTCCGAGTGAGGGGCTGTGGATCAAAGAACAGAGACAAGACAGTGGGCCATTCCTCTCAGCAGAATGCCAAATACCGTTTATTGAAGGAGGGAGGAGGCCTTAAATACAGGCTTACAGCACAGTGGAGAACCCCGGAGGGCAGAAGTTCACTACAGATGTTTTACATTCTTGCATCCTAGCTGCTTACACCAAAAGCAGGATACACAAACAAGGTAAGCTGTTTAGGAGGAAGGAAACCGGCAGGGAATCAGCATAGGGAGGACATCTGGTCAAGGTCAGCAAGCAAGGCAACAGCTACCCAAAAACAGAGGGCCAGGGCCCTACAATATCACACACATTTTTACTCAAATGTGCATTTTTTTTCTAATTTCTAGTCACATTGATTAAAATACACAATGTCTACCTCTCCTCACCAATTGGTTGCTCATGTTTCTATTTGTCATGTTTTATTTCCCTTATAACAGATTATAATGAAGTGAACCTTGTGCTTTACAGATTGAAATATGAGTAATATGCAGATGGTAATATTCAATATACATACATTTCTGTAGAAAAGTTTCATATTTTGGTAATCTTACATACAGGAGACTCATGCGAATTGTAGCTGTGCTATTTTTCTTAGTTTTCTGGTGTCCTATCAATTTATAATATTTTTTTTAATAACATAATTCTTAATTGATTCTTTGGGAATTTCACATCATGTACCCCAATCCAACTCATCTTACAGTATGTCTATATCCATCTCTCATCCCTGCAGCATGCCCCCCAAAATTAATTAAAAACAAAACAAATAAACCACCTATGTCTTCCATCTTTCTCACTTCTCCAATATCTCTTCGTTTGTCCTAGTGGCACAGGGAGCTGTCATGTGTCACACAGTATACCCTTGGTTCAATCAGTTTCACCCACAAATGTTCATTGCAATGATTCATTCGTCTGGTTGTTGAGTCCCTCTTGACTTGTTGAACTGATTCTGAAGCGGGGAGTGTGGAATTGGGAAATGATAGCTATGAAATATAGACATAGATAATGAAAAAGACAGAGACACAGGATAGCTTCGGGAGGTTCTGATTCAATACTACAGACACTGACTTTATTGCTCACAGCTTTTGGATACCCAAAAGCAAGGGTGGCAAAAAGACCTCCTCCTTTCAAGGACATCAAGGTTCGAAGTACAAAGTACAGTTAAGTGTAAACACCCCTTCGTACTCAAGACATCTGGTGACCACACCTTACGGCAAAGTATCCTGTAAATAGACCTTGAAGTAAAAGACACCTGGTAACCATGCCTTTGGCCAAAACATCCTATTATGCAGCCTTGTAGGGGGGGAAACAAGCTTGAACTCTCTGACTTTGAGCAAGATGAAAACAAGCCTCAAGCTGGGCTCTCTGTGGGCCCCCCACATGTGGTTCAAGGCCTCTAGCCTCTGGCATACCATCATCACTGGACCCCCATGGAAACTCTTCTCAGATATCTTGCTATTGTCCTCAGTCATGGAGGACCTGTGGCTGTCTTCCTCAGGACCAGTCCCTTCACCCACTCAAGCATGGTCCAAAAGCCATGCTGATCTGAGTGGCATGTGCTGCCACATGCCTGGGCCCAGATGTCACCAGGGCCCCATGAGGCAGCACATGGCCCTTGGACTCCAACATGGCATCAGGTGGTGGCCCAGACCCCTGGCATCAGCATGACCTTGCATGGTATCAGGAGCCGCAGACAACAACACAAACCTTGGCTTCGTTAGGGCCATGGACCCAGACATTGTCCTACACTGCAGGCAGCTTGGGTCTGGATATTACCATGGCCCCAGTGGCAGCATAGTTCGAAGACACCACCATAGACTCGGGTGGCTGAACAAGTCCCCAGACATCCCCATGGCCTTCAGTGTTTACTGAAGCCCTGGACCCCATCGCAAACCCTGGCTGCAGTAGTGGCATGGACCCAGACATGGCCCTTGGCTGCGGTCTGGGCTGGACATTACCCTGGCCCTGGGTGGCAATCAGGCCACCCACATCAGTCTGTTTGTCACCCCCTTTGCTTCTTCAGGTTTGCCTCTTCCCAAAGCACATGCATCATTCTGCCTCTCATTCTCTCCTATTTCTCTACTATGTATTCACTCATCAAAATGGCACCTAGCTGGCCGGGTGCTACAAGGTGCTGAGCAGCCTGTGGATATCATCAGCTAGCCAGGACTGTGAAGACCCAGGCAGACCTATGGGTGCCTCCAGCCAGCCAGGACTTTGAAGCCTCAGCCAGGCCTGTGGGTGTCTTTCACCTGCCTAAACCGAGTCAGTTTATAATATTTCTTAAACATGTAACATAATAATTTTCTAAAACATTTGTAAAATCATTTTTATTTCAAGTTGAATTTAGAAAGCTACAATCTTCATACATTTTTATTATCAAATATCAAATAACTAATCTGTGATGTGTTGTAAAAGATGAAATATTTTAAATACCAGAAATGCTTGTTTATCTTTCCTGGTAACCTTAAGTGTGATAAACCCCCTGCCTTCACCTCAACAGAGACAGAAAAAAATGGGTCTACCTTTGTTATTTATTAAGTGACACAATGTTATTCATTAAGCAGCACTGTTTACTGTACAAGAAAAGCCACAAGGTACAACAAAACCCACCATAAGATTTTATTAAGGGAAGGTGAAGGGTTTACAACACACCCCCATGGTCGGGCGTGTTCCCATATGCCTGGCAGACACTTCCGCCTAGCCAGGTCCAGGTCAGGATAGCCATTTCCAGGTCAGGGCATCTTGCGTGACCAAGATCCGTGATGTTCCATTGGCTACGTAGGCGCGCAACGTGGCCATGTGATCTATGTGCTTGCGTGTAGTAGTGACGCTGATCTGTCCACGCCCAGCCTTTAAAATCTGGCGCCATGTTCCCGGTTCCTTCTTCTTCTCCACACATACGTGTTTTCCGCAGGCCTGTTCACTCTCTGTCCCTTTACCTTTAATAAAACTCTTATTAGCAGATTCTGTCGTGTTTCGTGACATTTCCTTGCAGAGTAAGAACACAGCACAGCTAAATAACTAACAGAAGGGAATAGGAAAGATGTGCATAGGCCTATGGAATGATCATGCAGGAAGAGGGAGAAGGAATAAGTGGAACACGCTTTTATAGGTTCCCCCCACATATGCGCATATGGGTTTATGTAGCTATGCCACACATTTGCATAGATTATGTGACCACACTGCTGGCGAATTACATGATCATGTAGCCCATGCATTACGTAGGACTTAAAGCATCTTGCCAGTGCACATGTGGTCATGTAGCTGGGGGAGTAGCTAGGAATTCTAACAACCTTATCTTAGACCAGAATCTCCAAACTGTGGGTTAAAGTAAACTTTTATTTTTAGAAGTTGATTATGTCAGATATTTTTACCTTAGTGATGCAAGGATAACTGATAGAGGTAATTAATAATCTGCCACAAATGCCTAGGGTTTGATTCACACTTTAAAGCACGGAGCAGAAATGACCAGTTTTGGAAAATTGTTCTAGGTAACTGCTCAGACCCAGCAAATGACTTGACTTGACTGGGGAAGCTCTGTGTTAGGATACTTCTATTAAAGGTTATAGACCCAGTGGGACTCAGCTGGCCTTCATCCAATTCTGAAACTGAAACCACTAAACCAGAATAAATGAGTCCCTTGACTTCTACATGTATCTCTCAGGTCTCTATTTATGTCTTTATATTGCTCTATGTAGTTTAAGGCAGACTTTTTTTTTTTTTTTCGAGACAGGGTTTCTCTGTGTAGCTTTGTGCCTTTCCTGGATCTCTCTCTGTAGACCAGGCTGGCCTTGAACTCACAAAGATCCACCTGCCTCTGCCTCCAGAGTGCTGGGATTAAAGGCATGCATCACCAACACCTGGCTAAGGCAGATTTTTAAATGTGGAACATATATATGATAAAAAAGACAAAATTCTAAGGAAAAAAATTCAAAAACTACATAAGTAACTAGATAATCATGTTCATGACTAGAACATCTTGATATTATCAATATTAGTTTTTTACAATTTGATCTATACGCACAATTTTTAGTAGATTGCTACACTATATAGCATCATGGAACTGAATATGCAGATCATGGAAAACTGGCAACAATAAAGGCATTTGAATTCACAATGAAAAAGATTAGTTGAATCTCAAATTTTTAATGAATCCTAGGTTTTTCTGGCAGCACTTGACCATGTGAATTGTGTGGTTTCACTGTGACCTTGGTCCTGAATACACAGCATGTACTACACTTTCTATGTCATTATACCATAAAGTATCACTGAATGTTGCCTGCAACAACTTAGCTCAGATTTGCACTGCTATGTGTGATGAACTGCAATGTTCTTACTGTACTTCTGCTCTTACAGAACCACAACACATTAAAGAGTTTCCACCATTAGTCCTCAGCATATCAGCACTCAGTTAATGAAACTTTGGACTGTATTGTATGAGAGTGTTTGATTTTAAAAAACTTCTGATGAATTTAATAAAAATGTTGAATGAATTTTAACTTGGGCTTCGCACAGAATTTTTATCAGTTTCTGAAATTGTCTTCAACACACTTTTGTTATTTTGTTCTGTTGGCATTAAAAATTATAGTTACAAAATTGATCAACTCTAAAAATGTTTAAGGTGTTCTACATCCTGCATCATCAAATATTCACACAAGATTTAATCTTCGTGCAGAAGTACCCATTATTTCCATTGCATTAGAATGCAAACTTGCTTCAAACTTTAATAAATAGAAAATAATTTATATATACCAAACTTTTGTAAGTTTTATTAAATTTTTTTCTTTGATAACTTCTTAGATGTATGTGATACATTCGGATTACTTTCTTTCTCCCTCCCTGTCAACCTGTGTCCTACCTGTGTCCTCACTACAAATCCCTTTCTCATACTGTTTTTTTTTCCTCTAGAGTTTTTCCATGGCCAAATGTGTGATCATGGGTTAGGAGTTATGCATTGAAGCAATTGAAGACAATGACTGTAACTTTCCTAGAACCCATTAGTAGCCTATAGGGCTCCATGATGCCTCTCTCCCAATCCATGATTGACTGTGGATGTGCTCAGTCTTGCATAATCCCAGGACAGGCAATCTCCACTGGTGTGAGGTCATGATTGCAATGGCTGCATCATGCCTTGAAGGTACCACTATAAAGCACTTCTCTCAGACTCTGGCAGCTACATTCTATTCACCCCTTTTCCATGATGTTACATGAGCCTTAAAGGGGGTAGTATAAATATTCTGTTTAGTGCTGAGGACTCACGTGTCATTTATTCTCAGTATGTTAAACAGCAACAAATCTCTGCATTTACCACTGTTCATTGCAAAGATAAGCTTCCCTGATTTAGGCTGAGATTAGCACAGAAATGTTTAAGCAGTAAATTGATACCAAATCAATTTATTCACATTATTTTGTTTTTGGCTTTGTTTATTTCTGAGACAGGATTTTACTATATAGTCTTGTTTGTCCTAAAAAATCACAATGTATACAAGGCTGGCCTCCAACTAATAGAAATTGACCTGCCTTGTCTTTTCCATGCTGAAATTAAAGGTGTGAACCACTACACCTGGTCTGAAATTGCTCAATTTAAGTGAAATTATTAGTAATCTTCTATTTAATGATTAAGACCTCCTCAACCAAAGGTTTTTGAGTGAGTTTACAGGACTGATCTTGAAATCCCTCTCATGGAACATGTCTCAGATACAATCAGAGAATGGTTGATTACCCTATAACAGTTATACCACTATTGTTCTGGTGGCACGTCTTACCTAGTATGTTGGTATTGTCATAGGGTTCATATCAGGATAAGGCCATTGTTTCTTTTCTCTCCTCTTGCAAGAATAGCACTTTCTACGATAATGAAGCCTAGACAGCAGGGATGAAGCTTTCAGTTTAGTTCCAGCTTGCTTTCTCTGTGTCTTTTAACAAAAGTATATATCTTTGGGAATAGATTCAACTAATTCTAGCAGGTAACCAAGAGGAATGACAAAAGACTGTATTTTTTATGAGTCCTTTGGGACCTCCATGCCCAACAGCTAACAAGAAAGTATCCCATCTGGCACTTGGACTTTTGTTTAATAATGCATGACTTTTAGGATCAGTTTTGTGAAGATATACAGGTTATCATCCTTGCAATTTTTTAACTTCTATTTTTAATTGCCTTAGAATGTAATAGGTTTCCAAATGGAACATTTCATACACTCTTAGCTTTGGTTAACTTTCCCTTCCTGCCCCATAATCCTCTTATCCCCTCATCCCTACCCTTGTTCAAAACTTTCTACCCCCAATCATTTAACTAACTCAACTCAAGACCTACTGTAAAAGTACTCCAATAAAGACAATGTGGACACATTCAAAGAATAGGATCAAAGAATAGGAAATTAAACAAATAAAACAGAATTGGAAATTTAGTAATAGACCTAAATAAATATAGTCAACTGAAGCCTTTGTACTGGCTAGTTTTGTGTGTCAACTCCATAGAAGCTGGAGTCATCAGAAAGGAAGGAGCCTCAGTTGAGGAAATACTTCCATGAGACCCAGCAGTAAGGCATTTTCTTAATTAGTGATCAATGGGGGAGGACCAAGCCCATGATGGGTGGTGCCATCCCTGGACTGGTGGTGCTTGGTTTCTATAAGAAAGCAGGCTGAGCAAGCCACTGGGAGTAAGCCAGTAAGCAGCTCCCCTCCATGACCTCCACACCATCTCCTGCCTCCAGGATTCTGCCCTGTTCCTGCACTGACTTCTTTTGGTGATGAGCAACATGTGGAAATGTAAGCCAAATAAACCCTTTCTCCCCAATGTGCTTTTTATTCATATTGCTTTGTTGTAGCAATAGAAACCCTAACTAAGATACTCTTGTATGGTGGCCACAACTTTAATTCTAGCACTCAGGAGGCAGATGCAGGCAGATCTCTGTAAGTTCAGGGCCAGCTTTGCCTACATGGAGAGTTCTAGACCAGACAGAAATAAAAGTGAAATCCTGTCTCAAACATTATAAAATAAATAAAAGAAAATGATGTATATGGTCAACTGAGCTTTTGCAAAAGAACGAAGGAAGCATAACAGAAAAGACTATGATTTGACAAATGGCTTGCCTAGAACTTACCATAGATAAAATTGGCCTCAAACTCACAGAAATCTGCCTTCACCTGCCTTCTGTGTGTTGAGATTAGAGACATGCACCACCATGTCTGCAAAATGACTCTTTAATAACAATCCAAAAGGATTGAGTCATCAAATAAGGAGACTGAATTTCATCAAGACTAAAATTTGCTGGCTTGTGAAAGACATTGCCAGGACAGTAAAAAGACAAGCCACAACTAGAAAAAGACATAATTAATAAAAGACTGTTGTCTAACATATATAAACAACTCTTCAAAGTTGGTAAGCATACAGTAATTTGGTTAAAATGGGCAAAGACCTTAATAAACATGTTAGAAAAGAAGAAACACAGCTGGAAAATAAACAAATGAAAAGATGCACATATCAGATGTTGTCACATTAAAACAATGAGTGACCTTACCTATTAAGATGTCACAAATGAAGAACAGTGAAAAACAAATGATTCGGATGACATGTAATATTACAAATTCTCATCCACTGATGACAGAAATGAAAAATGTTACAGCCTCTTAAAAAGGTTTACTGTTTCTTACAAAATCAAACATTTTCACCTAGTGAGCCATCATTCCCACTCCAGTTTATTCAAATGAATATATATATATATGTGTGTGTGTGTGTGTGTGTGTGTGTGTGTGTGTGTGTGTGTGTGTGAAGGGGATTTGTTAGAATTGCTTATAGGCTGTGGTCCAGGTCATGCACAATGGGTGCCTATAATAGGAGGTCCAAGAATCCAATAGTTGTTCAGTCTATGTACACTGGATGTCTCAAATGGTCATTATATTCCAGAATCCCAAAGAGGTAGGCTTTAATTCCAGGGAAGGGATGGACTTGTTAATGAGTTCAAGAGCAAGCAAGCCAAGAGAGAGGCTTCCTTCTTCACTGCCCTTTATATAATCTTCCTGCAGAAGTCATGGTTCAGATTAATAGTGAATCTTCCCACCTCAAAGATCTGGATTAAAGGATTATCTCCACACCTTAGAGATCCAGATTAGAAGTGGGTCTTTCCACTTCTAAGTATTTAATTAAGGAAACAAACATACAACCAAAATTCCTCACCAGTGTGCCTAGTCATTTGAGTTTTAGTTAATTCCAGATGTAATCAAGTTGACAACAGAAAATAGCTATCACATAAATGAACCTCACATACATGTTTTTGTGCTTTGTTATAACTGCCACAAATCTGAAGCAATCCTAATGTCCTTAGAAGGTGACAGATAAATTATGATACACTACGGCTATAAAAATAATATTTACCACTAAAAATAAATTTCTATTGATCCATGAAACCACATGGATAAAGTTCAGTGAATAAGTTACTGAGAATATTATTTCAACCACATGACATTATATAAAAGGCAAAACTATGGGCGTAATAAAACATCAGTGGTACCCAAAGGGTATAGGAAAGGAAGAATGAATAAGCAAAGCATAAGGGACATTTAAGGTGGTTGATATATCAGTAGACATTTGTACAATATCAGGGACGAACTATAATATAAACTATGAACTTTGCATTATTTTAATGTGACATGATAATTCATTAGTTTTAAGAAATATGTCACTTTGTTACTAAGTATTGATAGCAAGTGAGGCTATAAACACTGCTTAATTTCTCTGTGAGTAAAACTACACTAAAATTAGAAAATATATTATGATAGTTAATTTTTGTCAAGTTGAATGGACCTAAGGATGTTCAGAGAGCTGGTTAGACAATGTATTCAGGGATGTCTGTGAGTGTTTCTGAGCTAGATCATTATAATTTTGTTGCATGTGTTTTCCTGGAGAATGTGAACAAATACCTATTCATCCCTGTCAATTCAGTGTAATATAATTTTGTAAGGCATGTACTTACTATTCTCAGAATTTTATTGGTAACTGTTTTAAATGTCTCACTTTATATGTCTAAATTTTTAAGATTTTATTTTGTTTTTCATTTTTCTTTTGTTAATTTGGTCAAGGGATTGTCTATCTCACTTATGTTTCAAAGGAACCAACTCGATTTCATTGATAATTTATATTATTTTTCTTGCTTGTTTTACTAATTTCTGTCTTGATTTTAATATTTTTCTCCATCTACTAATTGTTATTATTTCTCCATAGCCTTAAAGTATATGGTTAAACAATTGGAGAGCATCCTTTTTTAATGTAAGTACTTATATCTATGACCTTCCCTATTCATACTGCTTTCATTATATCTCAAAGATTTTTGTTTTCATTCAGTTCTAGGAATCTTAAACTTTCTTGATTTCTTTAGTGACCTTTTAATCATTCTATACTATGTTATTTAATCTACATGAATTTGTGTTTTCTGCAGTTACTGTTACTGCTGATTTCTAGCTTTATTGCATTGTGGTCAGAGAATTCAAGAAGTTATTTCAATTTTCCTATAATTTTTTGAGACTTGCTTTGAATCCTAATATGTCATCTATTTTGAGAAAACTTAGTGGGTTGTTCAGAAGAATATGCATTTTGTATTATTTGGATGGAATGTTCTGTAGATATCTATTAAGTTCATTTAATTTATGATGATGTTATTTAACTCATATGTTTATGTTTATCTTGTTTAGTTGACCTATCTAAAGTAAGAGCAGGGTCCTGAAGTCACCTATTATACAGTGTGATTCATGGATATAGCAATGTCATTAGGAGTCATTTAAATGCTATGCCCATTTAGCAGAATAATAGTAGTAGGTTCTCCCTTAAGAACCATGACTTACCTAGGTGCAGCTTTGTGGCTGTATTAAGAGTGCCAGGTATACATTATGTCTCACGAGTGGGCCTTAGCTTCAGGTAGAAAATGGATTGTTAAAATTTTTAAACACAAAATTTTCTGAAGGTAATTTTATATAATAATTTTTAGTGCATCTTGATTTCAGCTGTGAGACTATTACACAGCTTCAAGTTGGGAATTTTCCATCTGTTACATTTGTTATTTCAAAAGGTTTCAGATTTGTAGCAGGAGGCATGTGGGATTATGGGCCTAGGGATGATATACCTGAAATTTAAAAAGAATTTATTTGTTTCTCACATCACAGTTGAAGATCTGTCTCTCTTCACCTAGCTGAACATGGCTCTTCTGTACAACCCAAAGAGGCCATGGCCTGTACAAAACCACCTATGAATATGTGGTTTCCAGGTGGCCCTTGCTTCCCCAATGACAAGAGTTTGGAAAAGGAGATATTCTCATGAGCAAACAGGTAGAAGTCCTATAATTCATCCATAATCAACAACTTCTATTCTAGGTTCATAGGGTAACTTGCTGTAGATCAAACAAGAGTGATGCAGTATCTTCAGGTCTTAGGCCTGATCTTAAACATCCAGACAAAGCATGTTGGTAATTAAAACTAAACCTATTTTACAAATAGGAAAACAGCATCTAGGATAATTCAAAGCTTATCCGTTTTATATTTCACCAAATTATCTCTACCATTTAAGTGATATTCAAATGCTAAAGAATAATCACAACTTAAGAATGGAAACAAGGCATGTAGGCATTACCTTTAGTCCCAGTACTCTAAAGGCAGAGGCAAAGGATCTCTGTGAGTTCCAGGCCACCCTGGTCTACAAAATAAGTTCCAAAAAAAACAAGACACATAGAACTTGTCACAAATATGCATGCACACATATGTACATACTTATACCTACACACATATAATATATAATACACACATATATGTATATATGTATACGTATATACAAACATAGTATATACACACATATACATATAATATCTCCAAGAAAAAGATGAATTAGAGAATACCCAGGAAGTCAGACAGCATGAACACTAGATGGGATAATGAGGAATTTAGGAACTCAAGCACAACTGGCACCTGCTGCCTGGCTTGGGTAAGTCTTTTCTCTGGGTTCTCTCTCCTCATCTGTATAATGAAATATTGGACTAAAATGATACTCATTCCTTCTGCCTCTAATTTTTTACTTGGAAAACAGTGAACAACAATATGTAAGGATGGTAAATAATGTTTAATATTGTTCTAACTAAGGACATAGAAACAGTGGAGATAGCCCTGGTGACCATACAAGGCATCAGCCTAGATGGCTGGAGGCTCAGAGGACAAGCTGTGACCTGGTGGAGAGTCCCAGGTGCTTTCCACATTCCTCGGAAGTCCAACCCTAGCCTGAGCTCAAAGCAGTTGGTGAAAGGGGAATTTTGGAGGAAGGAGGGATCCTCGGAGGAGAGGCTAAAGTCCTGAGATTGCTGGATCAAGAGTTCTTCCTCAGCAGAGAGGATTGAGCTGAAAACAGAAATGTGGCCAGCTTGGAGAAAAGGAAGAGGAAAGGGATACTGTACACACCACATGCATATGACAGCCAACTGGGGCAGGAAGCCAAAGCTGACTTCAGCTCATGACAGATGTACACTCCTGTGTTTAACCTCTTCAGACCTTAGTTTTCTTGTGCAAGTCTTTCACTTGCTTTAGGAAAGAGAAGTGTAAATGTGCTGTACTCTTACCATGTGTCAAGAGCATTCTAGACACTCATCAAATATCTCATTTCATCTTCACAATAGTGAGAGGGAGTTTTGGTTTCACTTAATAGAGAGAGGGATAGTGACTTTCTCACCCAAAGGAAAGCAAGTTTTGAATTTTGATTCTCCAGTCTCTTAATGACTGTTCTATTGCTATGGAGAGATACCAAGACCACAGCAACTCTTATAAAAGAAAGCATTTAATTGGGGCTTGCTTACAGTTTCAGAGGTTTAGTCCACTATCAGCATGGCAGCAAACATGGCAGCATGCAGGCAGACATGGAGAAGGGGAAGTAGCTGAGATCTGGATCCTCAGGCAGAAGGAAGAGAGACTCTGGGCTTGGCTGGAGCTTTTGAAAAACTAAAAGCCCACTTCCAGTGATAGACATCCTCCAACAATGACACACCTCCTACTCCTCCTGGTGACCAAGCATTCAAATCTATAGGCCTATGGGCCATTTTCATTCAAGCCAACACACCGTATATGTCAGTATCTCAAAGATCCTAGTGTGAAAGGCTATTCAACTTTGAGTGTTATAAAGTGCAAAGCATCTAATCTTGTTTAAAGAGAAAAGCAATGTTTTAGACAGAAGCTGAATTCTGATCAAGAAATGGATTTCTCAGAAAGCTTCTTTTTTTAGCTGTTCACTTCATCTTCATCTGCTCATTTTCTAGGCTGTCGAGTGATAGATTTTTAAAGGTAACTATGGTGGTTTGAAAGAAAATGGCTACCCAAAAGAGCGGTACTATTAGGAAGTGTGGCTTTTTTGGAGCATGTGCAGCCTTATTGGAAGAAGTATGTTACTGTGGGGGTGGGCTTTGAGGTCTCCTATACTCAAGCTATACCCAGTGACACAGTTCATTTCCTGTTGCCTGCAGATCAAGATATAGGACTCTCAGCTACCTCTCAAGTACCATGTCTTCCTGCATGCTGCTGGGTCCAACCATGTTGATAATATACTAAACCTTTGAACTGTAAACCACTCCAATTAAATGTTTTCTTTTAAAGGAGTTGCCATGGTCATCATTTTTCTTCACAGCAATAGAAACCCGAACTATGACAGTGACTTGAAATAATCAATCCTGTAAGCTCCAGTCAGGCCATAGAAACTTTAATTTTGGAGTATCACTGGTTCATTTCACTCACTAAATGTAAGGTTAAACCAAAAGATGTTACTCCCTTCCCAAACACCTTTCACCTAGGGCCTCTAGGGTGACTCAGGAAGAGGAAGGCAGCCAGAAACTAAAGAAATACTAGAATAACTAAGGCACTTCTGCCTGCATTCCACTGCTGGGAGCCAACCTACCCCCTTTCCCTTTGAATGGATTTATTTGAACTAGAAGGGAAGTTTTAAGCTTAAAGAAAGTTTGTCTTTAACAGCTGCCCAAGAAACCAGTGCCAAACACCCACAGCCCTGAGCTGAGAAGTCGTGCAAGAGGCTGAGAGCTGTGACTCCTTATTCACCAGCAAGATGCTTCAGGTTGAGGGTCCAATTGGACTTTAGAGGAAGGGTGGGAGTAAAAGATTTTGATGGAGAGAAACTGAAGCCTTGAATCTAGCCTGTTGTGGAGTATAGACTCCCTGGTTACTGCAGTGACTAGTTGCTGTCCCCACAGCAACACACTTGGCTTCACATAAGTGAACATGAATGAGTGTAAGAGAGGTAAGCCTGATGAGAGTAGCAACTGGCTTGTACAACTAATGGAAAACAGCGCACATGTGCATAAGCACAGACTAGAGGAAGTTCTTTAATGGTCACACTGGGGAGATTATTTTATTTGCTCGGTGACTAAATGAGAACATTACCTCCTGCATTAGAGTAGAACTGGTCTTAGAAGAAAATGCTCTCGGGGAACCAAGTAATCTCACCTGTGCAAGCCTTTAAGCGGCAGTCACTTGGAGATCTGCGGGAGTAGGCCCGCAGAAACCTAACAATGGGCAGCGGGTCCTGGGGCTGCCAACTAGTCTGAGCTTGTGTAGCTGTCTTGCAAGTGGAGCATCAGGACTGTCACTCATGGCACAGGCTAGACATGGCTCGGGCAGGCAGAGGGACACTGTGGTGTCTTCAGATGGCCCCTCTGCTCTGTGCAGTCCTCACTGTCTGCCTGACCTGCTCAGCTGGTTCCAGCCCAAAGGAAATTGTGTGACACTCCCTCTCTGTGTTGCAAAGAGGAACCTCCTTTTCATTCCATCACTTAGGTTCCACCCACGCACCCAGGAGGATGCAAACCCCTGATATCTGGCCTTCCAGGATGAAGAGGCAGGAACTCATCCAGAGGTGCTGACCTGACCCATATTCCCATACCTTTCTCCTTCTCCTGTCTCTTACCTTCAGGGTTTGCTGTTGTTGTTTTCTCCTCCCTCTTTTCTGGGCCCCAACCTCCCAGCAGGATACATTTACAGTCACTAACAGTAGTGTGTCCTCATGACTGTTACAAAAGAAATGGACTTTCAGTCCTGTTCATCAGATGAGACTAGGAGACGCACAGTCCCACAGTCATTGATTTCTTAGGTTTCCTGCCTGGGTCTTCTGCTTGGCTATAAGACTATAAATGAATATTTATGGAACAAAGTGGTGCAGAATCGGAAGAAAGGCTTGAGAAACAGTTCTATTACCATATCACCTGGAAAATTCAGTTGTCCTAGTGTGCTGTGTATTAAAAGTTCTATTGAACACACACGTATGCCTGCACTTACTGAAGAGGAATGAAAAGGAACAAATTTTTATAGAGTCAGCAAGGCCACAAAAGGAAATCTTGTCCAATTTGATTCTAAAAAAGTAAATTATTGATTTTCTTACTCGGTATCCAATGGAAGTGGCTGAATCACTAAGTACAAGGAGAGAATAGAGCCTGTGAGAAACTGTGCCTCTTTAGTAAGATGGTGGGGAGGCAATTTCTTTTAGAATCATTGAGAAAGTTCATGATTCCAAGCTGTGGTAAAATTAACAATACTTAGCAAACTATAATTATTCCCAAGTCTGTCTTCAAAGTGCGTTTTACATCTTTGGTGTTTAATGTGTACCAGTAGTACCCGGGTGGTGTTTAACTCGTGGATACCAGCGAGGCCATTATGTCATTAATTTTCAAGCAATTCCTGAGGCAGACAGATACAAACATTATTTTGTCATTATAGTCATAGAGAGTAGAGATCCAGGGGACAAATTCTTAACCAGTTGCACTTTGGGGGCCACACATCTGCTTTTTCTGCCCTCACTGTCTGTTCAGTTCTCTTGAACAACTAGCCTCGCCTGCCTAATCTCCACGCACCCTGTTGTGGAGAAAGATCTAAAACACAAATCTGAGCCTATCTTCTCTCTGCTGAGAATACTGCAGGCACAAGTGTGTGTGTGTGTGTGTGTGTGTGTGTGTGTGTGTGTGTGTGTGTGTGGTGTCAAGAATGTCACAACATTGATGTGCTCCCTCTGGAGTGTATATGTGGACCATTTCATTGTTTATGACTTGGGACAGATAAGTATAGATCACGACCTATACCAAGCTGGATTACCCATACCCTAGTCCAACTTCCAAATGCCTAGTTTTAAGAGTTAGGGTCAGGATAGGCACAGTGTGGGTGTTAGTCCTAAGGTTATGGTTAGAATTAGAGTTTGACTCAGGGTTAAAGCTAGAGCTACATTTGTTGTTAGAGTTAGTGCCATTCCTATTGTTAGGGATAGAGCCAGGTTCATGATTAGGACTGATGGCAGAGACAGAATTAGATTTATGGATAGGGTTAGGTTAGAGCTTGGTACAAAGTAATTGTAAGTGTTATAGTTAGTTTTTGAAATAGGATTAAGGCAGTTTTAGAACAAGTCTTATATTTCTGGATGGAGGTAGAGTTATAATTTCATGGAGCCTACAGATATATTTAAAGCTGGTGTTTGAACTAGATTTAAGTTTAATGTTAGAGCTATGGTGTTGACTGGTCTTCAGTTAGGTCCAAAGTTAAAGCTAGTGGTATGTTTAGGGTTTGGAGAGGATTAGGACTAAGGTTTGAGGTAGAATTAAGGCTATGGCTACAATTAGGCCTATGCTTAGAGCTAATATTAGGGTTAAAATCTTGCTTGAAAAAAAGAGTTTTGATAGATAATGATTTCATTTAGTGTTAGGGATATACTTATCAATGGTACTAGGTTTGCTGTTAAGGCTAATGTTAGTCCTGGGATTAGTGTTAGAGCTACTTTTAGGTTCATGGTTAGGGTTAGGATTATAGATAGGGTTAGCTTTCAATTTGATATAAAATTAGTATAAGAGCTACAATTATGGTTACAACTAGGCTTATGATTAGTTTTATACCTGGTTTTATGTGTTGGGCTGGATATAGGTTTTCTGTTTTGTTTAGGAATAGTGGTAAACATTGGACTCTGGTTGAATTAGGATTCAGTTTAAGGGAGAGCCAGGGTTTGCATTACTATTCAAGTTAGTTCAGGTTAGACTATGTTTAAAGGTATGGATAGGGTTAAGGTTGGAAATGGACGTAGTGATTGGGATAGGATAAGAAGTACGGGTACGTTTAAGGTTAGTGTTAGAGTTAAGACTGGTGTTAGAGTCAGTATTTTAGCTAGATGAAGACCTTTGTTTAATGTTAGTTTTAAGGTTGTGGATAGAGTCAGGGCTAGTTTTAGGTTATGATTATATGTCACACTAAGCTTGAGGGTTGGGGTATGTGTTAGGGTTAATTGTCGGCTTAGGCCAAGGATGAAGCTAGGAATAGATTAGGGTTATATCTAAACTTACAAATAGGTTTATATGAGGTCTATATTTGTGTTTATAGTTATTGTTAGGGTCAGAGCAAGGTTAAGATTAAGCCTCTTATTGGGGATATGCATGATTAGACTCTGATATAATAGGGTTACAACTTTGTCTTTAGGTTTAGATCTAATATAAGTGTTAGAGATATACATAGGCTCAAACAAAGGTACATAGGAGCTTTGACAAACTACAGCATGGCATTTTTACTTCTCTGGTGGTTAAGAAACTTGATAAAGTCTTTTCTCAGAGGAAAGGACAATAATATTAAATATATAAATTGCTGAGTGATTTTATGGAATAGAATGGAGACTTAATACATTCAGGATTTTGGTAGGTTGTAACATATTATCTTAAAGGTCATTAAATTGCAGTTAAAACTTTCAAAACCTCAGACAAGGTAGACAGGACAAATTTGTTCCCATGACACTAGGAATTGCATCTCTGAATCAATTACAGTTCTTGAAGTGAGCTGAGTTTTTAGGAGATGGGCTACAAAATGATTTACTACTAAAAGTGGTGTATTTGGAGCAAAAATAAAAAAAAATGGAGCACAGTGAATGCTTTCTTTGTTTTTTTCATCATTCTGGTGGTTTGCAGGTAAGTAGTGGAAATGGCTAAATCAGAGGGAACAGTAAGTAAATATAAAACATGACCCATGGCTGTTATATGTTTTCTAAAGGTGTAGTTTTATGTTTTTGTGCTATGTGTCAATTTCCAGACAATTTTGTCTTTTCTTCTCTCACTCTCCTATTGCTCTATGCTCCTTCACACCCTCCTGCCACTGCCCATACCTTCCTTTCCATTTTCATGCTGCTTGTTTTCTATTGTTCTCTCTCCATGACCTCAAAACTCTGCTTTTTTCATAATGTCCTGTATACCCTCACATTCTATGCCTATATTCACCTCTACTTACACACACATATATAAACATCATAAAGTGAGATCTGCGATTGAATGAGAACATGCAACTTTTGTCTATCTGACTTACCTAGTTTAATAATGTATTTCCAAGATCCATCTGTTTTTTTTCTGAAAATTTCATGATTTAACTTTTTTAAAACAGAGTAAAATTATATTTTATAAATATGTAACTTATTTTTGCTATTTCTTAATCCAGTGGTGGGCTGACTTTTTTATTTCATTGTTATTATATATTATATAACAATAAACATGGATAGGACTAACAAATTCTCTCCAGGTTCCTGCCCCGAGGAAATTTCTACCAGGGACCAGAACAGATACTACAAGCAGCTAAGAATACTAATCTGAGGGTTATTCAATGAATTTAAGCACACTGAGTTCGTTAGTCCATTCACTTTATTCTTCTAAGTAAATTCTATCTACAGTTTCTTTTCCATTCTCATACTTAGTTCCTCAGTCCCTTCTGCTGTTCTCTCATGTCTATCTGGTTCTTTATATCCTCATCCTCATCTTGTTCTTCTCAATCAATTCTCCCAGTGCTGTTGAATATATACACAAGCAGTAATTCTTTGGCAAAGCAACTTGAGGCTTGAAGTTTTCAGAGTTTCAGAGAGAGGTGATAAGGAACCACACATAAAGCAATAAATGTCAGCTTCCAATTGCAACCCAAAAGGGGAGTGACTAAAGGGGAGTTTTCTGGTAGGGTCAACTAAAGGCTAAGATCAATTAGGGAATCTAGGAATAGCCCCTGGCTGAGGAGGAATTCAAACTTAATTTGCACAAGAAAGAAGCTTGGCACCTATGTCTGCCTGGCCTTGAAGGCAATCTCCTTGGGTCAATGGGAAGTAACTACCTTAACTCAGTAACTAGCAAATGGCTAAAACATCATCCCAAGAATGTGAGCAGTAAATTTCTTAAGTTAGGATCTTGTGTAAATAACCCAGGGTGAAGGTAAGGAGTTGAGGATTTAATTGTTAGGGGTTATTTTCTCTATCTGTGGGTGAGAAGAGCTAATGTTTATCTATGTGCAGTTCTGTCCTTGGAAAAAAGTATATTTGCTGAAATACTTTGGTCCAGAGAATGGCCCTGACCAGATTTATGTTAATTAAAAAAATAAACACAGCTGGGGACAGTTATGTAAATACCCCAAATATATAAGGAGAGTTGTGCCCAAGATTGAGTTGCAATCATGAGATTATATGTACACATAACATGGAAATGCATGATAAATGGGGAGAATCATAGCTGTTATTGCACAAGAAGTTTACAAGAGACAGCCAGTTCATTCAAAAGGCAGTAATTCCATAATGCCTTGCGTGATAATTTCCTCTAACAGAACAAATAGGTTGACCTTCTGAACTCTAGTTGTCACTTCTGTATACTCCCATGGACTTTTGCTACCAGCATCTCTCACTATAGGGCTGCATGAAATTAACAAGCGTCTGCACAACAACAGAGGTTATCAGAAAACTAAACAGCCCAAAGAAAGCTGGAAAATCTATACGAGATGCAACATATTCTTAACAACAAGCCTAGAAGGATTATTGCTTATCAAAGCCAACATGCTGATTCTAAGGTTTACAAGGAAATGACAGGAAAGCAGAAATAAGACAGTTTTTTCAAAAGGTAAATAGAGTTGGAAAATTCATGTAACTTGATTTGAAAGTAATTATGGAACACAGCATTAAAGGCAAGGTGATATTTTTAGAAGGATAAGCATATGAATTAGTGAATTCGAAGACTTTCTAGAAATAGAAGGCTTTCATATTTATAGTCAATTGATTTTTGATAAATTGCAGGAGCAATTTAATGGGTAAATACGCTCTTTTAACAAGCTGGAGGAAGTTCAGTGTGAAATTAATGTGACAAAATATCTTAATTCATATACTTTCATCATATATACAATTTAATTGAAAACTAATAATTTAAGGAAAATATAGACAAAAGATTTTCTGACCTTGGAATAATCAAACATTGAACAGAAGTTCTCAGAATCAATAAAAAACAAAGAAGTAGCTCATCAGGCCCCACCAATATTCCACATGTGAGTTAGAACTCAAATACAATAATGTCTCTTCTGTTTGTGTCCCCAGAGACTGGCCCCCATAGAAGGAGCAGTGTCATCCAAAGGACAATAAGCAAAGCTGGAAAAGATCGTCCTGCATAGTCCACATAAGGATCCTGAAAACACTTCATTTCACAGGTACAACCAGAAAATATGTGTCTGTCGTTTCAGCCACTCGGGCTGGGAACTTAGCTCTGGCAGCCCTAGCACCCAGTACACAGACCTCAGTGTTCCTGCTGTAACTTTTTGCTCTGAACCTTTAAACATTGTGTTATAATTTCCCGTTTAAGTGAGCTTTGCCCTCCATATCTCATTAAGTTCTTTTAGGACATGGACTACTCTTGTTTTTCATAGGTATACCCACAAAATGTGACTACCCACATGCTATAAAACAATGTCTAAAAGTATAAACATGCTTATTGCATGAATGACATAGCTATGTAACATTTAATAATTTTACTATGCAAAATCTGAATAGTACCAAACAAGATAGCCATAGAGAATATGCAAGAGAAATACTCCCTGAAAAAATAACTGAGTCAGATTGAGGAGCTGACTCAGTGGTTAATAGTGGTTAATAGTTAATAGTTCTTGAAGGGAACCTACGTTCGATTCTCAGCATCTACATGGCTTACAAACTCATAACCAGGTACAAATTTAGTTGCAAGGGAGCCAACACTCATATTTCCTCCACAAGCAGTAGGTACCCATGTATTATATACACATGCATGTAGGCAAGTACTCATACACATATAATAAAAAAAATAAATCATTAAAAAGCAGCTTGCCTACCTTGTACATAGACTTGGAGTTAATAAATATTACTGCTTTGTTCATACAAAACACCACCAGTGAACTACCCAGTAGCAAGCAAAGGAACATCACAGAACTAGGTTTGAGACTATTTACAGCAGGGTTGGTGCACTGTTTTAGAAGAACAAATGGTTTGTCAGGATATTCTTGATAGTTTTGTAATGTAAGAGCACCCATAATAACTCACAAGAAATGGATATTGAGTGTGTTTCAATAAAACTTTATTTGGAAAAGTAGGTAGTGAATGGATTCAATTTTGCTTTAGTTTGGAAAGGCATGATCAGTTTTACTTAATAAATCTAGGCAAAACAATTCAGTATTGAAATGCTATGTGCCTCGTGCCTTTTTATCCAGTAGAAGAACTCCAGTGAGGAACAGTTCCCTTGTATATTTTTAACATGTGGTGATATGGCCCTCACTGTTTAATTAGTGTACAATTCACACCTGGGTAAATGTAAATGAAGTGCTTACTTCAGGATAATGTGAAACACTGTTGTCTCATGAGAAGCTATTAAAAGCTTTATTGATATGATTGCTTATTTTGTTTTAAAATTTACTATCAAGAAGCATGTTGTCAGATTTTATCCATCCTTTTACTAAATTTTTTTTTTTTTTTTTTTTTTTTTTTTTTTTTTTTTTTTGGTTTTTCGAGACAGGGTTTCTCTGTGTAGCTTTGCGCCTCTCCTGGAACTCACTTGGTAGCCCAGGCTAGCCTCGAACTCACAGAGATCCGCCTGGCTCTGCCTCCCGAGTGCTGGGATTAAAGGCGTGCGCCACCACGCCCGGCTTTTTTACTAAATATTAAAAAAATTGGTATCATGGAAGAAAATGCTGATAGGAATACTTTCTTGGGGCTTTTGTTATGAAAATTGGCACAATAATGGTAACACATTATATGTATATTATGTATTAATTTTATCATATACATGGCTCACTACAAATGCAGAAGAATTGCCCCATGAACCAAGACCTATAGTGAGCAGGCTATGAGGCTTTGGGTATAACTCAGGGTACATTTTCAATATCTCTCCTATAAGAGCTTTCACTTTGCCTCATCTCCTTTTCTCTGCATGAAAATCATTGTGATTATCTCTGTGTATGAAACAGTCAGAATAATTTCTTCAAGAAATAACCTTATTAGACACATGTAGGCAGACTTTAGTGGTCAGCATTTATGCAGTGATCTCATCTTAACATGGTTTTCAGTGCAGGATTTGCTGAAATGTCATGAAGTTGGAGGGGTTGATTTTTGTTTGTTTTCATTATCTTTTGGAAAAGAGATTCCTGGTGGTCGTAAGTGGGAAGTGTGGAATATATGGTAAAGATGTGGTCAGGGGACTGGAATATAAGTTAGAATTAAGCATCCAAATTTGAATTTTAAATTCAAGTAGGTTATGTGAATATCACAATGTAGTAGAATAGAAATCATTTGATTTCATCCTATTGGCTTTAAATATTTTTCAAATGTTCAATGTTTCATTTATTTCTACTCTGACCTTTCTAACTCTCTGAAGTTTGGTTTTCTTGTTTTTCTAGGTCCTTAAGGTGGAATGTCAGCTTATCTACCTGGAAGCTGTGGTCTTTGAAGTGTGCTGTTTGTTGTAACCTTTCCTCTTAGAAACAAGCATGCCATATCCCACAGGTTTTAATAAATTGTGTAACCAAATTCACTTACCTCAAGAATTTCTAAAATTTCCTGTTGAATTTCTTAAATGACATATTGTTCATTCAAGAATATGTTGCTTGATTTCTATTTATTGTAGCTCCCAGTTATTTCTGAAATTGATTACTAGTTTACTTATTGTGTCAGAGGATATACATTTTGCAATTTTCATCTTAAATTTGCTTAACTGTGGAGGGATTTTTTTAAAGGTTAGGCTGAATAGACTTATGAAATAAAACAGAATGTGACTGTTTCAGTTTTTGCTACTCTTATCATTTGAATTAAATACAGACAATACGTAAATCCTTGTGTCAGAAAGGAGATTTGTGATTGCCAATGCCTTACATGTCTGAGGTGTGTGTGTCAGGGTGGTCACTGCAGGACAAAGTGAAGGCTCTATACATCCTGTAACTGTTCATTTTAAAAATTAGTCATTTGTGTCTGGAGAGATGTCTCAGTGGGTGAAAACATGAGGACTGAGTTCAAATCTCCAGCCCATATAAATAGGCAGGTATAGCAGCATTTGTCTACAATCCCAGAGCTACCTGACAAACAGAGCAAATGTCAAGGGCTCTCTGACAAGTCTAGCCATAATGGTAAACTCAATGTTCAGGGAGAAGCACTGTCTCAAAAAATATATGGATAAGTGGTCAAGAAAGATATCCTGATATAAACATCCATCCTTAACACATACCCTACACATACACACACATACACATGCACATACACGCATACACATACATACATGCAATACTGTCATAACCTGTGTATTTAAATTAATTGAAATGTTGAGGCAAATAATTTCTAAGAAATAAAAATAATACATTTTCTTTTGATTTTATATTTCCCCTTTATTTAAAATGGTTTTTTTCTCCCATAATATATTCTAATTACAGACCCCCTTCCTTTGCTCCTACCAGTCCCTGCCCCCTTCCGTAATCTGGATCTACTCTCTTTCTATCTCTTCTTAGAAAATAAATAGGATTCTAAGACATAATAATATAATAAAACATAATAATAATAAAAACTAGCACATTGAAATTAGATAAAACAAACAGAATGAAAAAAGTCAAAGATAATGAAGAAGGAACAGAGAGCCACTAGTTTGCACACTCATGAATCCCATAAAATCACTAACCTGAAAGCCATAATATATATACAAAGAACCTGTAGGGTAAAAAGAGAGAAGAAAATATGTAAGTGAATTAAAATTAATACACGATAGCAATTTTTAAAAAGGAGAAGCCCTGACACAACATGTTGAGAAAAGGAAACCTCCAAAGACACTGTTGAGTTCATTTTCTGTTAGCATCTACTGCTGGGCGTACAGCCTGCTTTGAATTCATTTCCTGTTGGCATTGACTGCTTGGCATGCAGCCTGCCCTTAAGAGTGGTTTCTTTCCCCCATGAAACTCCCTTGTAGAAAACTACAGTTTCATTTTCCAGTAGTTATTAAATGGAGATAGCTTCTGGGTTAGGGATGGGGGTATATGTCTACTTCTCCTTTGAGCTCTAGAACTCTATTTGGTGCAGACCCGTGTAGGCCCTATGCATGCTATCTCAGTCACTGTGAGTCCATATGTATATCCATCTTCTTGATTTAGAGGGCCTTGTTTTCTTGGTGTCCTTCACCCCTTGTAGCCAGAAGTTTTCCTGTGTCCCACTTGACCGGCAACAGCTTATAAAATAATCATTCAGAGGCTTAATGTTAATTACAAACTGTTTGATCAATGGCTCAGGCTTCTTGCTAGCTATCGCTTTCTTCTTAAATTAACCCATTCCCATTAATCTATGTTGTGGCATGTGGCTTCCTTATATTACCTGTGTTTTGTTACATCTTTCTCCTATGGCAGCACTCAGCATCTTTTCTGACTCTGCCTTCTTCTCCTTGTCTCTCTTCTTAGATTCTTGACCTGACTCTATTCTGCCTTATCATGGGCTGTAGCTGCTTCTTTATTAGCCAGTAGTAGTTCCACCATGTTGAAAAACCGAGCAGGGCAGAGCCATCAGCCAAAACCAAAGCTTCAGTCCTAGCGCTTAAAAATTTAAAAACTCTCCTACTCAGAAAATGATTACAGATACACAATAAAACAGATTCAGATGGGAAAAATCTCTTAAATAGGTAACAGTGCGTTTAAAACTATACATAGGCTTGAGAGAGAAAAGAAAAAGGGTAGAGGAAGTCTTTAAAAAAGAAATAGAATAATAAAAAAAGCCACATAAAGATGAAAAATACATAGAGAATCTGGATACTGAATATTATAGTGTTGTCTTTGAATTGTTTGACAGCTGAAGTAGGAGCAACAATTGCTAAGAGACATTTGATTATAAATGTTGCTGGATTAATGCAACATATATATTTTGAAAATGACTTGACTTTAAAATTTAAGTAAAAAGATATGTTACTTTAAAGAAGAGGTTATGCTTTTATTTCCATAGGAAATGAGAGGCTGTAGATTCATTCTGTGTTAAGTAAAATCAGATTTTTTTTCAAGGAAGATCCCCTGAGAAATCTCCAATGGAAACAGATAGCACAGATGATCCAATGTTTCAGAGTGCCTCTGTTGCAGTTTACTCTGAGCTCTGCATCCAGAAAGGCTTCAAGTCTGCAGACTGAGATGATCCAACCTCACAGACTACTCCAGTCAGGACTTGAACATAATCCTGAATTTTCTTTGGATTCCCACAAGATTACCAGCACCCCCAATCAGCAGGAAGTAGCCTAGAGAACTATGCCCACATTCTCAAAAAAAATGGATTGTGGATATTTGTCTTTAGAATGTTGGTTACAAATTGTTATGGATAATGGTCTAGAAAAAAACTAAGCAAAGGAGATCAGATTTAGGGTTTTTGTTTTGAAAAGAAAAAAAGGAGAAATGCTGTGGGATAATGCTATTGTACACTATAAAGATTTGTCACTCCTACTGATTTAATAAAACACTAATTGTCCAGTAGCCAAGCAGGAAGTATAGGCAGGGTGACCAGACTAGGAGAAGGCTGGGAAGAGGAAAGGCAAACAGAGTTGTGAACCAGACACAGTAAGATGAGAATATTGGACAGGGACATGTGGCTAAACATAGACAATAATTATAGGTTAATTTAAGCATAAGAGCTGAACAATAGGACAAACAGTTTATAATTAATCTAAGCCTCTGTGTGTTTATTAGGACTGAATGACTGTGGGACTGGGCAGAACAGATACTCCCATTTACAACCCCCTCTTGTTCTTACTCTCTTTATACCTCGTTTTCCAAGGGTTTTCTGAGGTTTCTCACTCTCTGCATAATGTCTGGCTGTGGGTCTTTGTATTTGTTCCTGTCTAGTGCAAGAGGAAGCTTCTCTGATGATGGCTAAACAAGACACTATCCAAAGCATAACAGAATGTCTCAGGAGTCATTTTATTACTACATATTGCTGTTTTGTTGTTGTTTTTAGAACAATAATGTTTGGTTTTACCCTACATCCCTTAACTATCTTGTCTCAAGTTCTTGGTCACTCAAGCAGTGTCAGGTTGGGCTCCATCTTGTGGTATGGGCCTTATGTCAAATCAATCAGATATTGGTTGGCTACTTCCATAAGCTTTGTCATGATTGCACTAGCATATATCGCCGGCAGAACAGCTATAACATGAATCTTAAAAGATCTTATTAATAAAATCAAACCTGAAGCCAGGTATTGGGGTGAATGCTTGAAGATCAGAAAAACAGAACAAGCCACAGCTTCCTTACCTCGCCAACTCCTCAGCTGATCCTTTTTCCCTAGACTGGTAGCCTCTGAGTCCTCATCAAAATGAATCTCAGCTGAACTGCTGCTCAAAAGCCTAGAAGCTTAAACAGACCTAGTTCCTAGTCCTCATGACTTTTAAACCTTTATGCTTCCTGCCATCACTTCCTGGGAATAAAGGCGTGTGTCACCATGCCTGACTGTTTCCAGTGTGGCTTTGTACTCACAGAGATACAGATGTATCTTCAGAATGCTAACATTAAAAGTGTGTGTGCCACCATTTTCTGGCCTCTATGTTTATCTAGTGGCTGTTCTATTCTCTGACACCAGATAAGTTTATTTGGGTGCACAATATATTGGGAAACACAATATCACCACAGACAGCATTGTAGATGAAAAAATTTGTGGTTGAATTTGTGTTTATGTTTCTTCTTTGGTTGCTTGCAAAGTACCTTCCTATACCAAAGACCATAGAATGTAGTAGGGTAAAGGCTGTCTGTAGGCACCAGCTTGACTTCTCCATGTTTGATGACTTGTGTAGGTATTGTCTTTAGCAATGGAGTCTTGCCCTCAGTTTGTGGAGAACAACTTGAACCTGTCGTCTTGGCAGAACCTTGGGATGTTTGGAAATTCCCATAGGACACTATTGGTCAACAACTCAATTAGATCTAACTCAGCCTCTGCCCCCAAGTACTGGAGGCTTCATTGGGTGACTAGAGGTTTACAGACAGGCCTCTCTCTCCCCCATTATTTGGTGATTTCATTTAGATTGCCCTAATATATGTACATACTTCAGGAAGCTTCTCCTGTATTAGGTTTCCATACTACTCCTCAAATGATCCTTAATTTTAGCTGCCTCACCCCATATTTCCCCCTTGTTCCCATCTCTCCTCCTTCTTCCCTCTTGATTCTCCCAATGCACCCCCTCGTCTATAACTATCTATTCTACTTCTGTTTTCTGGTGAAGTCTATATGCCTCTAACCCCAGTTCATTATTCAATGCCTAATTTTTGTTCTACAGATTATAGCTTGGTTATCATTGACTTAACAGCTAATACTCATATATAGTAAATACATGTTGTATTTGGCTTTATATGTATGTGTTGCCTCATTAGGATTATTTTTTCTTCTTTAATTCCATCCATTTCCTTCAAATTTTATTATTTCATTTTTTAATGGCTGAGTAATACTCCATTGTGTAAATGGACTACATTTTCTTTATCTAATCTTCTGTCTAGGAAACAGCTAGGCTGTTTCCAGTTTCTGGCTATTATGAGTAGAGTTCCAGTGAACATAGTTGAGCAAGTGTCTTTGTGGTGGGATGAAGTGTTCCTTGGGTATATGCTTAGGAGTAGTAAAGCTGGATTTTGAGATAGATCTATTCTCAGCTTCCTGAGAAACTAACACTCTGATTTACATAGCAGCTGTATAAATTTTCAGTACCATCAGCAATGAATGAGTGTTCCCCTTGCTCCACATCCTCATCAACATGAGCTATCATTTGTTTTATCGAACTTCGTCATTCTGACAGATGTAAGGTAAAATCTCAAAGCAGATCTAATTTGCATTTCCCTAGTGGCTAAGGATGTTGAACATTTCCTTTAAGTGTTTATCGGCCATTTGGGATTCCTCTTTTGGGAATACTCTTTTCAGATCAGCATCTCCTTTTTAATTGAGTTATTTTTTTCTTGATATCTAATTTCTTGAGTTCTTTTTATAATTTGAATATTAACCCTCTATAGAATGTGTAGTCAGTAAAAAATCCTTTTTCATTGAGTAGGATGCTGCTTTGTATGAATGATGGTGTCCTTTGTCATGCAGAAGCTTCTTGGTTTAATGATGTTTCATTTGTTAACTGTTCTTAGTTCCTGTGCTAAGTGTTTTGTTCACAATGTGTTTTCTAGTACCAATGAGTTCAAAGCTATCTCCCACTTTCTTTTCTATCCGCTTTAGTGTATTTGGTCTTATGTTAAGATCTCTAATCCATTTGGAGTTGAGTTTTGTGCAAGATGGTAAGTATGGATCTATTTGGACTTTGATATAAACAGTGAGAAAATAATTCAATTTAATAACAATTTGATTAAGATAGAAATTTAGGATAAAAATTAAAACAAGTTAATGTATAAAATTTTCATGTTTTAAAGAAATAAAATCAGTGCAGGTAATCCAACTTTTCAAAGAAATACAAGGCTTTAAATATATTAGAAAAGTGTGGGTGTTTAGACACTTCAATGTTAAAATCCAAATGCTGATAGAAGAACCTGTGTAATATGCACTGATATGACAGGTATTAGGACTGTTCTCTTTAATTCCTCACAGAAAATTTTCTAACACTTTAGATGTAAACAAAATTAATTTATGGCATTTTGAAGATCTCTAAATATATGACTTAAGTGTACATTGAAATCAAATGATAAATGGAAGAGATTTTTGCCTAAAAATTAATCAAATAGACAGGTACCATAGAAAACCTGTGACATTTTAAAGAACACAGTTGCTAGGGGGAGCTATGATCATTCTATCTGGAGCTTAAACCTAGTCAGTGCTACAAGAAAAGGACTAGGTAACTTACCAAAACACTGGGCCAGAAAAAAAAAAAAAAAAAAAAAAAAGAAGGAAAATTGTTGGTCACTTCTATCCTCAGATTTTTAAATGAAAATGAAACTTTAAAGTCCATGGTTTTGAAGGTTTTTGAAGCCCAGAAACATTCATCTTGGTAAGTTCTATAATAAATATATAATACGAAAGTTTCATCTATTTTTGAAATGCACAATAGGTTTCCTACTTCCTTAGATCAGGAGAAAATTTTTATAATTATTATGTCTTATGGGAAATAAGAGAATCATTTACTGTTGATAACATTTTCCTATGCTTCTGTTCAGTTAACTAGGAATAAATAATTGAGCATTAATGCTCTGGTCAATTTTTCAAATATTAGGAGATACATTCTCTTTAAATTTTTAAATATTTAATATTTTACTTAAATAGTTTATTTTTTAATTATAAAAATAAATCTGAAGAACTGAGCATGTTTAAAATTTATATTTATATTTTACTGTTTTAAAAATATGTTGTACTTAAACTCCAAATGAAATTTTTATTTAAAACCCCAAATGGCTTTTAGGGAGCTATTTTATTACAGCAATTAATCTGGTTGTTTTTCTTGTGCATTGAATGTTTTGCAATTGAGTAGTTACTATAATTATGCCATTACAATAATTATGCAATTACTCTATGTAATTATATCATTTAATTATATAAGTATGCTTACAGGAATTAGTTGTATAATCAGAACATGTAATTACATAGTAAAATGGAAAGCTATATTGTAAAATACACTATGTATGGATTTATTTGGACTATTTAAAATGAGATCATTCAAAAATTTAAGATTATTGATCCTCTGTAAATTTTGTTAGAATTTTTAAAGAACTTAAAACTACTTTTTGGCCTTGAAAGATAAAGCTTTTCATAAAATCCATACTTTTTTCTTTTAGTTAACCCATTAAGGTTTGTCAAGTGTTCTAACTCGACTCACTTCTAATAAAGGATCCAATACAGTATGATAGATTATATTTATGAACAAATTATCATATCTATTTTCTCATGCCTCTCCAAAATCTATCATTGATCTGTCTATCTGTCTGTCTGTCTACCATCTGTCTGTCTTTCTCACTGCCTATCCATCTATCATCTATCCACCAGCTATTTCACTATCACCTTTAATCTGTCCATAATGTATAAACCTTTCATCTACCACTCTATCATCCTATTTTTCTACAGTTTCAGTACTGGTTTATTTACTGAAAAGTCCAGATTTCACATTGACAGTGATGTTTTCAGTTCAAGAAGCCAAGGTTCGTAACTTCTTTTGCTTGTTTGAAATTGTCTTCTCCACCTTGAGAAACACGACTTTCCCCGTTCTCAGTGTGTTTGTTTACCTGCAGAGTAGCTACTCCAGCTTTTTCTAGTCTGTGACCTTGTGTACAGGTGTGAAATTTCCTCACTTTGAACCTTCCTTTCTTCCACAGAATTAATGAGTAAAGGAAGATGCTCTGAGACAGTCACAGAAGTTGCTCCTCTGCCTCTCACGGCCAACTCATCAACGTTCACTTATTTGTTACTGCTTCATTAGAGTAGCTCACTAGAAAATTTTGTTCTAACACTTGATTCCCAAGTTTTAGGTTTTAAATTCTATAATTTCTTCTATGTTTAATAATTAGCATTTTATTGTAAGATGGAACTTTATCTCTCCATTCATTGATATGATTATCATGACAGTTTTAAAGATAACTTAATGGAAATTTAATATAATGAATTCCAGCATTTATTTAAATGCTCGAATTTTCATTTTATGGGCAGTGTGAGTACACTGAAGTTGAGGTCTGTTCTTTTCAACAGATTTCCATCTGACTTTAGTTACATCTTTTCCAGGTCCACTTGCCTCCCTTTGTGTGGAAACTATTGTTTTCCTTTTGAGCAGGATTGAATCTGGAAAGTTAAGCTGTGTTGGGTGTTCCCAGGGTATTAGGACTACAATTTTATCATTGATAAGGAAATAAAACTCGCCAGGTGGTGGTGGCGCACGCCTTTAACCCCAGCACTTGGGAGGCAGAGCCAGGAGGATCTTTGTAAGTTCGAGGCCAGCCTGGTCTACAGAGCAAGATCCAGGAAAGGCACAAAGCTACACAGAGAAATCCCTGTCTCAAAAAACCAAAACCAAAACAAACAAACAAGCAAAAAAACTTCAGAAATAAATATTATGGAATAAAGCTGAGAGATCCATAGAGTGACCAAAACATTATCCTGCCCCTCTCCACTTCCTAGATTAGAAGGACCATGCAAACCTACAGTTTCTTCTCCTCCTGGTGTGTCCTATCTTCACCTGAGTCAGCCAGAAAACTCTTTGGTCCATCCTGACCAGATGAATGTGCACTCCACTCTCTGGACCAAAGTCGGACAATATTGGTGGTCTCAGAACAATCAACACAAACAGATCTCCCCCAACACGGAGGAGTTGCTCTACTCAAACAAGTTCAATTAACAAAGTTACGGAGGAACACACTGGTAGATGGACACACAGTTCACATACTTACACATGCACAGAGGTTCAGAAAAAAATGTGTTGTGTATTTCCAAATTTTCTCTCATATTTATGTGACATATGCACACACATATAAATAAATAATCATGAATTCATACCGATTATTTCAAGTCAGTACCAACATATCAAGAGTTAGAGTTTTCATATTCACATTTTAATTTTTATTACTTTTTAAGGATTTTGTAAAACATGTTTTTATCATATTCATTCTCCCTCCCCACCTCTTCCCAGATCCACATCCTTACTTCTCACAAAACATTGTTATTTTTTTCCCCATAAAGGCCAGTTTTATTGTCAAAATATTCATGAATGTATGGCCTTCCCCTGGAAGGTGATTGACTTATCCATGGCTACATACTTAGATAAAATGGACACTGCTTCTCATATCTAAGAACAATTGCCAATATTTCCTCTGTTGGGGGTGAAACTTTCTGCCCAACTCTAATATCCATTCTAGGACAAGGATTGAGGTTAGCATGTACAGGCCTTGCACACAATGATACAAGCACTATGAGTTCATATACACAGTGGCCCTGCTGTGCCCAGAAGACATTATTTATTGTGTCAAACACTGTCCCTGGATCCTATACACTCTTTTTTTTGTCTCCTTAAATGATCTCTAGGCATTTGGAAAAGATGTTGCTGCATATTCATTCTATTTAGGGCTGAACATTACTGGAGTATATTAGGCTCTGCACCTTATCCAGTGGGTTATCTTTTTTTACCCTCATCTATGGAAAATACAAGCTTCCCTTTTGAAGGTTGAAGAAAGATTTAATATAGGGTATAATATGGATTAGATCATTAGGAGTTGCTTTTAAAATTATCTCTATTTAGAACAATAATAGTAGGAGCTATGGCTTGTCTAGCCATAGGTTCCTGGCCCAATAATGGGTCTAGGTATAAGTTTAATCTTGTGGAGTGGGATACATGGTGATCATGTTTCTTATTGGACCAGTGGATATGTCTTTGACTGTCATGGCCAGTCATTATTGCACCTCATAGACTTCACAGATGGGTAAGATTGATGATTACTTTTTTCTTCAAATACTATGAACGCTAGCCAGCAGGTATGGAGTTTTCAGGTGAGTACCAGATTGATTTCATTTTCTGTGACTTAAGTATATGAATTCTGGAAGGTAACAAAGAGTTCTGGAAATATCCTGTAATGTTTGGGGATCACTGGCTAACAACTTCAAAAGAAATAAATCATTCCTTGGAATAGGATTTGTAGTTTTTAGCCTCTGGTATCTAGGAGATATGATGTTGAAAGCACTGGAGGCTCTTCCAGAGGACCCAGAATTTTCTTCCAAGAACACACACAGTGGCTTCAAATCTCAGTAACTCTACTCTCATGGGATACACCATCTTCTGGACTCCATGGTCACTGTTACACAGACAAGGCAAGACCCTCTTACATATAAAAATAAAAGCTTTAACAGGAAACAATAAAATTATGAGTAAATGCAAAAAGGACATCATCTTAAAATTTCAGTTGATATTTGAAATAACTATATTCATGTATTTCATTTAATGCTGTTATTATTAGTGTTAAAATACTATCTCAATGATAGTTACTTTGCTTTAACTATTTTTCACTTTCATAACAATATTTATGTGTGTTTGTCTTGATGATAATCTAATCAAATTGATTTCACATCTAAGAAATTTCTTTCAATCTTGTCTCCACAAAAATTGGGAAAATATAATTGGGTTTAAGCCATTAGAAATTCTTTATTAGCTAGCTGGCAACTAGATTCTGTGTTTGGAATCCCAGTATATCACAGAGCCTTTCTCTGGATGAGATTTTAAGCACAAAAAATCATGCTCTGGGTTGACATACTTAAGTTAACAAGAACAGTTAGCCATAAATGGAACTACAGAAGCCAAAAAGCATTGCTAATACCTTTAGAGAGATTCCCAGAACTATAGGCTTTGATGGATTAGGTCTTTGTTTCAGTTCTCGTGGGTGGCACTGTCTACATGCTGAGTTTTACAACCTGAGTAGTACTTCCTTACCGGAGTTAGTTAGGCTAAGATCTTGGGGCCTATTATAGTCTGGGGGCCCGGTTTACAATACTAATGCATAATTCCAACCATTTGCTCTATTAACATTTAGAACGAGAAGACAAAGAAATCTGCTGTGAGACTGTGTCTCTTAGCAATGATAGGGAAGTTTTCACAGATGGTAGCTCAACAATATGGCTTTCTAAGAAAGACCTGAAGAAGGACATCACCAAAAAAATGTGCTAACATGTGAAAACTAAGACAACTAAGAAATACTAAATGGGAGGAAAATGGCCTTCCCCAATGGTGAGCCACATTACTAATTATCCAATATCAAGTGATCAGCCCTGAAATCCTATAACACAGACAAAGAAATGAAGACAGCAGATTATATTGTATATATTAATGTATATGTATGCAATAATAACAAATAAAGGGAGGCCATGAATTTGAGAGGAAGAGAGTTTTGTGGGAGAAAAATAAAAGGGAGAATTATGTATTTATACTTTAAATTTCAAAATCAAAATAAAGATTCAAACATTTTAAAACATTATTGTAAAAAATTTGTAAATTTGTTCTTTTGGTTCTTCCTAAAAAATAACTAGATTGTTATTTTTTTTACTAGTAATAAGCTTTTTAATCTACGCATATGAGATCTAAATTGTCTTTAAGTACTTTTTGATAAGTAGTTTCTCTTGCAAAATGTCTGTTAAATCTTATGAAAGAATGCCATACAGTAAATATTAAGTCAACAGATTCACAGTGCAAATCGAAATGCCCTGACTTTACATGTTTTTCTTTTAAGTCTCTCTCTCTCTCTCTCTCTCTCTCTCTCTCTCTCTCTCTCTCTCTCTCTCTCTCTGTGTGCGTATGTGTGTGGTGTGTCTGTGTCTGTGTCTATCTGAGTCTGTGTGTCAGCATGTGTGTGGTGCATGTAGGTGCCTATGGAGACCAGAAGAGGGTGTCAGTCCTGTAAAGCTGAAGTTACAGGTTGTTGTGAACTGCCCGCTGACATGTGCTTCGAACCAATCTCTGGTTCTCTATAGAAGCATCAAGTGCTACTGCTGCACCATGTGTGATATTTTGCTTGGCTTGTCATTTTTTTGTGGTTCCTAAGCTTAACAGCTGGGTAAGACAGTTGATTGCTTGTCACTCTTGGCAGCTTGTGGAGCATTTTTGAATACTGTGAGAGCTTGTCCCCAAGGAAGAGGATTCCATGGCCAGTTTCAATTAATTTTGCTTACTCTAAGTTTTTGTTTGAATTTGTGGTGTTTTTAGCAATAGGATCTTCAAGTTCTAAGAAGAAACCAAGGGCACCAGCAACTATACTGCTTAGGAAGTCTCCTGGATCCATCTGAAACTTGAAGAAGTTTTCTAATGCCTGTACTGTGGCTCTTTGAGGGGGCATTACCAACCCAAGTAGTATAATTTCATTCAAACTACACACACACACACACACACACACACACACACACACAATTTTAAAGTAAGTGTAATTTTTTAAAAGTTGAACATGATTATTATTATCCCTCCTCCCTCTCTCTTCCTCTGCATTACCCTCTCTTTCCCCTCCCCACACCTAGCTGTTTTCCACATTTCCCATTTCATAGCACTTGTGTCCTACTATGTTGGCCTGCAGAGATCCTTTTCAGTATCCCTCCAGGTTCCTTTTTATTTTTCTGGATCCCGTGTTTACTACAGGTTATATACATCTAAAGATTTGGAACTAAGATCCACAAATTAGAGAGAACATATGGCTTTAGTGTTCACAGATATGTTTTCCAGTTACATGTATTTATCTACAAATTTCATAATTTTTTACAGATGAATATTTCATTGTGTATATGTACCATACATTTTTATTGTTAATGCGTCTGTTTCCACATTTGTTTCCACTTTCTAGATATTATCAAGAACAGCAATGACAGTGGCTGACAAGTATCTGTGAAGTAGAATGTCAAGTTATATGGGCAAGTACCAAAATAGTGATATAGTTGGATCATATGGCAGATTTGTTTTCAGTTTTCAATAATTCTATGTATTAATTTTGAGAGTGCCTATACGAGTTTGCATTCCCACCTACAGTGAGTGAGGAGTCATCTTGCCCCAAAACCTCAGCAGCAGTTTTTCTTCAGTTCTTTTGTTAGCCTTCGCCATTCCAGCTGGAGTGAGACGAAAATGCAGATATTTTGGTCTGTATTTTCCATAATTACTAAGGATGATGGACACTTTTCCAGGTTTCTCTGAGGCATTCTTAAATTTCTCCTATTGTGATTTCTCTGTTTAGGCCTGTAGCTTATTCTTAATTAGGTCGTTTCTTTCCTTGATTCTTCGTTTGGGAGTTCTTTGTATATTCTGGATATGAATGTAGACCTGGCAAAGTTTATCTCCAACTCTGTGGGTTTCTTCTTCACTTGATTGTCTCCTTTGATGTATAATAGACTTTCATTTTATGAATTTCCACTTGCCAATTGCTGGCATTAATTCATGGGCAAAAGGAATGCTATTCAGAAAGTCCTTCCCTATATTTACATTTTGTAGGCTTCTGCCTATTTTTTTCTCCTAATCATTTTATTGTTTTAGGTTTCAAACTGAGGCCTTTGACTCACTTGGATCTATTTTATTCAGAGTGATAATATAGATATGATTTCATTCATGTATGTTGACATCCAGTTTTCCTGACATCGTTTGTTGAAGATTTTGTCTTTTCTCTAGTGTATATGTTTGTCTCTTTACCAAGTATCAGGTGGCTCTAAGTTTCAAGTGCCCATGTTTCAGGCTTCTGTTTTATTCCATTGGTCTATGTTAGGGATTGTCTTAGTTAGGGATTCTATTGCTGTAAAAAAAACCATGACCATGGCAACTCTTATAAAGGAAAACATTTAATTGAGGGAGTAGCTTACAGTTCAGAGGTAGAGTCCATTTTTATCATGGCAGAGAGCATGCAGGCACGGAGAGTTGATATTGGAGAAGGAGCTGAGAGTCCTACATCTTGCAGGCTGACTATCACACTGAAGGAAGCTTCAGCAAAAGAGTCCTCTATGTCCACCTCCATAGTAACACACTTCCTTTAACAAGGCCAGCACTATTTCAACAAAGCTATACTACCCAGTAGTGCCACTCCCTCTGGGGGACATTTTCTTTCAAACCACCACAGTCAATGTATGAATTTTTGTGTCAGTAAGATACTGATTTTATTAACATAGCTCTATAATCTGTCTTAAAGTTTGGAAAATCAAGGTCTCCAGTGTTCTTCTTTGCTCAGGTTTGCTTTTGTTTTCTGTTGTCTTTTCTTGCTCCATAAAAATTTTGGGATTTTGTTTTCCTTTCTGTGAAAAATATGTGTATTTTTATTATATTCTATTGAGTGTGAAAATTTCTTCTGGTTAAATGATTATTTTCACAATATTAGTTCTACTGGTCCATGATATGGGATGTTTCTCCATTTCATAGTGTGTTTCTCAATCTTTTTCTTCAGTTTGAAAATTTCATCATAGAGGCCTTTCAGCTACTTTATTGTGTTTCTTCCTAAATATTTTATGGTCTTTGATGCTACTGCAAATGAAAGTGTGCCCATGATCTTTTCTCAATGTGTTTGTTTTTAGTATATAGAAAAGCTACTGATTATTTTAAGTTGATTTTGTACACTGCTACATGACTGCAATTTTTGATTGTTTCTAGAAATTTTCTGGTGGAATTTTTGGGATTCCTTATGTTTAATATAGTTTCATCTGTAAATAGTAATATTTTTCATTTTTCTTTTCCTATTTGTATCCTTTTAATTTTACTCTCTTGCTTTATCGCTCTGACTATTGCTTCTAGCACCATGTTGAAAAGCTGTAGGAACAGGGACATCTCAATATTATTCCTTATTTTAGTGAAAATACTTTAAGTTTTTCTCTATTTAGGATAATGTTGGCCATGGGTTCATAATAGTCATGTTTTTTATTTATTTATTTTTCCAAGCCAAACTGTATCCAGCTTTATTAAAGATACTTTCCATAAACAATCATAGTTTTTCAGGCAGGACATGGGCAGACAGTCATTAACAGAATACAAGAACTTCCAAACTCCCTTCTTGTATAGACTACCAAAATCAGAAAGCCACTATAAATCCAGATGAGTCTTCATTGGATGCTTTGAAAAGAGGGAGAGCTTAGAGTGAGGGCTGAGAGTTCACATTGAGGATGTTGTTTAACAACTTTTCACAAGCCGACCCTGACTTTCAGGAAATCAAATGAACACGGCAGAATTATCAATCTGAAGATCCACAATCTTTTATAAAGGAACTACTGATCTTTTGAGGACACAATGATACACACTGCGAAGTCAAAACCAGTTTTGGGGATCAGGTTCCAACAGGTCTCTGGTTTGAAGGGAGTTAAGTCTATGTTGATGGTCCAGGGGAGGAAGACACAAAAATGAATTTAGAGTTTCCCACACAAGGCATTTTGTGCCATGGTGGCCACATATATCAACACCAGGACGTTTCTTCTGAGAGCCCAGAGGAGTCTTTCAAAATTAGCAGGGAAAGATGTTTTCCAACATCAACCATCACCAATCCAGCTTGGGAGACATTTTGTTAGTGACACATGTTCCTTCCCCCCTTTAAACAATGAAGTGTTCTGTGTGCTAACAACATAGCTTAAAAAAAAAAAAAAGTAGCTGGGCGGTGGTGGCGCACGCCTTTAATCCCAGCACTTGGGAGGCAGAGGCAGGCGGATCTTTGTGAGTTCGAGGCCAGCCTGGTCTGCAGAGAAAGATCCAGGAAAGGAGCAAAGCTACACAGAGAAACCCTGTCTCGGGAAAAAAAAAAAAAAAAAAAAAAGTAAAACAAAATTCTGCATTTTTATAAAACTTGATAAAAAATAGTACTTCAAACTGTACAGTCACCAGAAGTACACAGTTATCAAAAATGCACACATTTCACTTGGCATCTCCAGCACCTTCAGCTTTTTGTGCCTGGTCTGTTTTGGCGTTTCCGTTTTCTGCAGGATTATTCGCATCCTTCCCCTTCCTCCCCTTGGGGACCTTCTCTCCCTTCTTTGCAGGGGCCTTTTTAGGCCTGGGCTCTGGCTTTGGAGGAGCAGGTTTAGCAGACAACCTTGCAGATCTTCTCTGTGGTTCGTGCTTCACCTTGGGTTTATATCCTTTAGTATCCCTTTCAGCCTTTCTTTTGGGCATGGCAGGGGCGAGGGACGTGGCACTGAACGCGGGAATGCAGCGGTGCGCGGGTTTGGTCTGGGCGGTCCTTCTCGCTGCTTCTTCACACTGCTCCATGGTTTTTATTTTAAGTTGATGTATGTTCCCTCCGGTACTACTATGACTTTTATCATGAAAGTATGTTGAATTTGTCAAGGACGTCTTCTGTATCTGTTGAGATGATTCTGTGAGTTTGTCTTTAAGTTCATTTATACAACTTATTATAGATTTTGAGATACATATGTTGAATCAACCCTGCATTTTTTTTGGATAAATCTCCCTTGATCTTACTAGATAATCTTTCTGATAAGTGCTTGTACTCAGATTGCTAGAATTTTACTGAGGATTCCTGTGTTTTGTCTACAAGTTTGTCAGTCAGTCTGTAGTTCTGACTCACTGGTGCTGCATTTTTGTGTAATAGAACAAGTTTGGGAGTGATCCTTCTGTATCTCTTTCTTGAAGAGTTTCAAAAAGTTTGGTTATAGGTCTTATTTAAAAATCTGTTAGAATTCTGCTATGGACCTGGACTTGTTTTAGTTAGAATGATTTTTGTTATTGTTTCAAACTCCTTTGTTATGAGTCTGTTTTGGTTGGTAGTCTCTCCTTGGTTTAACTTTGGTAGTTTGAGTGAAATAAGAAATTAATTCATTGATTTTTAGATTCCCCAACTTAACAGAGTACAGGTTTTTAAATATTAAATTTTAATATTCTGTGTTTCTTTGGTTCCTGTTGTAGTGTTTCCCTGTTCATTTCTTATTCTGTTAATTTGGATCATCTCTTTTTTTCTTTCTTTCTTTTGGTTTGGTAAGCCATGGATCTTTCAGTATTGTTTTTCTTCTCAAATAACTAGCCATTAGTATGGTGGTATTTTACTTGTACTGAAATGTGATTTTAATTGTATGTTAATAAATAAAGTTGCCCGGGGGTCAGAGCTATTAGAGCCATAGCAAGAGTGTGGCGGTGGTGGCGCACACCTTTAATCCTAGCACTTGGTAGACAGAGCTAGGTAGATCTCTGTGTGTTCAAGGATACAGCCAACATTGGAGACACACGCCTTTAATCTCAATACCATAGAGGACCCGGAGGGCTGTACATACAGGCGGTGACGAGGCAGTCACGTGTTTGGGTTTACAACCAATGAGAAGGCAGAACAGCTAGACTATATAAAGACATACACACAGGAAGTAGGTTCTTTCGGAGAGCTCTCTTGGCTAAAGCAGGAAGTGTAAGGCTCTTAGTTCTGACCTCTTGGCTTTCTTCTCTGAATCGGCTCTGTGTTTCTTATTTAATAAGATGGTTGGTTACATCTACACATTAGATTTGTTGATTCTTTTTATTTTTTTAATTCTATTTCTATTTGTCTTTTTAATGATAAAGTTTCAGTTGATCACTTTATTATGGTGTCATGAAAATTCTCTCTGCTTTTTGGTATGCAAATAAATACTGTGTTTTCTGACTCAAAGTGGCATATATTCTGTGAAGACTGTACCCTCAGGGAAGAAAGCATGGAACTCTATGGCTACTGGTTATTCATAACACTGTCAAAAATGAGAAAACTGAGTAATTAGTTTATATTCAATGAAAAACTGTTTCTGCACAGTAAAATAATACTCATGCCTTTTAAGTATAGTTATTGTACTAAAATATGTGTTTTACCACATGTCAGAATCATTATCAGTTATTAGCTTTTTTATGTGCTTGTGACATGCATGCGTATATGTATGTTGAATATGTATGTTCACACGTGTGTAGATGCATGTCTTGTCATAGGAGTTTGGCCTGTTCATATGGATGCCCAATGTTGACTTTGGATTCCTTTCCTCTGTTATTCTTCACCATACATATTTATGCAGAGTCTCTTGCTGAACCAGGACCTTGAGGTTCCACTAGTCTAATGAGCTAACTTGTTCTAAGAATGTACTGCATCTGTCTCCCATAGTAGAACTGTAAGTGGCTACCATGCCTACCTAGCATTTTTATGAGTCTTGGGGAACTTCATCTACCAAACCAACTCCCTAGTCTCTAGACACTAAACTTTCTGTCAAATATAAATATGCTTCATTCCAATGATGTCTTCCCCAAATTCTTGTTTTAGAGGTCTCCAATTCTCTTTTTAACTATCAAATTATAAGTACAGCCAGAAGTCTGTGTTTTCCCCTATCACAGTATTCTGACCTTACTACTAAATATTAGAAAACATGATGTTCATGGAATTCTTTACAGTGTGTAAAACTGACTGATCAAATATGTTAGTTTCGCAGAACCCTTGTGAGAAATGTGATGAAAATATGGCCAGTGGGGAAGCATGCACATTTTTTGTATCTGTATAATATGCACATTATACACTCAATATTTCTTGCAGAGAAGGGAGAAAAAGGGAAAAAGGAAGGAAGGAAGGGAGAAGGGAAATGGAGGATGGGGAGGTGGGCAGTAATTATGCTGCAGAAGGACTATTGTTAATGGAGACTGAGTTGCATCCACAGTCTACTTCTGACTCATGTAGCAGTTGATCCAGGGAGAGTTCTTTAGTCTTTGAAGCTTCAGTTTCTTCATTAAGAGAAGAATAATACTAATTAGCTTGCTTAATTGTTAAAGTGTTCTAATATGTTTTATATATAGTGAGAAGAATAATGAATTCTAAACAATGTTTATTGTTAAAATCTCTTGAGGGTTTACAATTGAAAAGTGGAAAAAGAATCAAGTTTGGTAGCCATCAAGGTGAAAAATTACTAAAAGGTGGGATTGGTAAGGTTTAATCTCCATCCACTTTGTCTGGATTCAAAACAAGATCACAAAAATTTAATTTTAAAAAATGTATTAAAGGTATTTACTTAAGTCATTAATACCATGCCTTCAAACAGATGACTCAAGTTGAAATATTTGTTATGATCTTCGCAAATTATTCTTATTAAGTTCCTCATGTATCAGACTTTAAATGGGGAAAATACTCATTTGATGCAAATTTAAATAAGAATAATCCTTAAGCAATTAAATACTGAATTAGTAATTGCCAACAGATTTTTTTCTATGCCTCTACAGAAAGCTGTTTTAAATATTTTTCTTTTATAATAGATGATTAGATGAGTTGTATTGCTGTAGCTAGTGAAAGAAATTAAAACTAGTGATAATGACTAGGAGTAATAATATAATTAAATACATACGCGTGTGTGTGTGTGTGTATACACACACACACACACTCCCAATTTACCCAGGATTTGTACATGGGAAGTGTAAAAAAAATGTCTTTTCTATCAAAGTGTTAAATAAGATCAAACTCAATTTTTAAAAATAATTGTAAAAACACTATTTGGAGGGGAGGGAGTTGGCTTAGTAGTTAGGAGCACTTGTTGTACTTGAAGAGGACAAGGGTTAAATTCCTAGCTCCTACAAGGCAGGCAGCTCACAACTGTGTAACTCTGTTCTCAGGGGATTTGACTTTCTCTTTTGATTTATATATGAACAGGCACAAACATGATGCATATATATATATATATATATATATATATATATATATATATACAGAAGTAAAACACACATACACATAAAAACAATAAAATAAATCTTTTACAAAAGCCATTTGGCAGATAGTCAAACTTCTCCAGTGTCAGCATGTCTTGAAATTAAAATGTGTGTCAAAGATTACACTCATTGCCAAACAATGAATTCTGCCTACCAACTTTGTCACTTTAAACTAACCAATAATAAGAGTGTAAGACAAACTTCTGACCACTCAAAATGAGGCTAAGACCTTTTATAATTGGGTAGAAAAATCCAGTGGAATCCCCAGTGGGTGTTCTTACCTGCTTGATTTGACATGACTGTACACCCTTCTGCAAAAGTAAAGCCTTTTGTCTTGCCCAAATGCTTTGGATTTTGTAGACATTTTCTTGACATCCCATGCCCATTTCTAACACACACAGGAGCAGGACAATGTGTGTAAGTAAAAGAAAAGAGGAAAAAGTTCACCATTTGTGGAACAAAATAGTTCTTAAAATTAAAAGGAGAAAAGACCAAATCCACAACTCCAACTAAAGCAAGCTATATTTTGGGGTGCACCTGAGACTGGCCAGCCAGCTGCTGCTCACTAAGTAATTTGAAGGAGCAGCCCCTGCTGGCCAATTGAGTTCCTTTTATAAGAGAGGTAGGGTGTTCACAGGGGCAAGAGAGTTGGCTATTACACATTGTTAGAAAAATACAGTCAAAGAGATGGAATAAGGGTAAGGATACATCATGTGAATCAGGATCCAAGTTTAGTGTAGGTTGAAAAACCTGTTTTTTACTTTATTTCACATCTAAGAAACAAGAGCTTACTCTTAACTACAAATAGAAATCTTAACTTGCAAGGGCTTAACACAGGACAAACAGGAACAGAGTCTCAACTGCAAACAGAAACTTAAGCTGCAAGGCATATTTTTCCTGTTTTGGTCTCACACTAGATTATCAGCAGAAACCTTTTAAGAAGCTTACTTAGGGGGTCTGTAGAGCTAGCTCAGAGGATAAGAGCACTGACTGCTCTTCCAGAGGTCCTGAGTTCAATTCCCAGCAACTACATGGTGGCTCACAACCATCTGTAATGAGATCTGGCACCCTCCTCTGTATATGTAATAAATAAAAAAATCTTAAAAAAAAAAGAAGCTTACCTAGTTTTCTCCCCAAATTTTAGTAGTCAAAGTTAATTGCCTATGGGATATTTATATATTAGATAATAATAAGAGGATATCCATATAAATAGTTATATTGACTATAACAAATGGTATAGATAGAAGGAAAGAAAAGAAACCCTTTGGAAGTATGGCGTACATAGTTAATGCATTTATGAAACAAGTAGCATCTGGAAATAAAAGTTATTCATTGAATAGGTAAGTGTAGCTTACATTCTTAGATGCACATGCTAGATTTCATTTGCTAGCATGTCAGAGGCAACGGGTATGATGTCTGTGTCGTCTCCTGATGTGGTTCTTGACCTGCTGGTTTACAATTTAAGGTTATTCTGTTCAGTGAGTGTCTATACAGCTATATAAAAAGTATTTGGGGTTGAATAAATTTCCCATTTAAAAAAATGACAACCTCAAGTTCTGGAAGGTAACCAAGAGCAGTGCCAATCTCCTGTACTGTTTTTGGTCGTCTCTTAGATGACCACTGACAAGTCGCACTGGAAAGGAGGTTTCTCATGCCTGGCATTGGGATTTCTGACAAGCAAGTTCATGGCCCTTGTGTAGCACTAGCTGGTCTGGAACTCTATTCAGGTAATGCTATTTTCCCAACCACAGAGATCTGCCTGACTCTGCCTCCTAAGTGCTGGATTTAAAGCACAGCTGGTTTTATGTAAGTATTTTTAAGTAAGCTTACAAAAGGTTGTTTCTGTGAGGAGACACTGCTGCTTAAGGTTGCAGTACACCTAAAGAGAGCTCATAGAGTCCTTCATTGGCATTTGGCAGTATTTCCTATTAGACAGTTGGGGACACAAAACCTTGTTTTCTTATGGCAGGGGGAGAGCTTTTGCAGGGGACTATGTCAAATGTTATACTTAAGATATGTCAGGCATTCAGGCTCAGGGACATCTTCCATAGAAGGTCAGGCAGAGAACAGAAAGCCCTTGCTCAAGGAAAGGAGTCTTACATTTTTCCTGAGCTCTTTAGGTGAAGTCCCTGCTGCGGTCCCTGCCCTGTATATTCCCCTCAGTCTGGAATAAAGTTGAGCTGTCTCACTGAAGCTGAATCTTGAAAGGCTATAGCCATCAATCTGACAGCCTTACAAAGTCTCTCCCTCTGCCCTGTTTTGTTGTTGTTTGTTTGTTTTAGGTTTTTTTTTTTCATTACCTCTTCATAGTAACTGTGTCCTACTATGATTCATATATGTAGTGTTTTCAGCAACAGGTTCGGCAACAGATTCTTACCAGTGGGGGCTGGAGAGTAAGCAGTAGAGTGGAAATAGATTTGGGTAGATAACTGTAAGGGGCCCAACTGACCAACAATTCAAAGGGACCCAAACCTAGCACTGGTCATGATGGTCTTTGGTCTCATTATAGGTTAACTTCTCTTAGACTCCTTAGAAATGCGTTGTTATTTCAGGACATTTCCACAGAAGAGGTAGTGTAAGGACTGAAAGGGCCCCAGGGAGTGAATGAATGCAGCAAACCATGATTGCTAAACACGACAGTGCAATTGCACACATGGATTCATAGTGGCTGTGATGTACACACAAGGATTGTACAAGACTTAGCCAGCAAAAAGCCCAGCATGGAGGGGGAAGGATCCTGAAGTTCCACCCCAACTAAGGTATCACGGGCAGCTGATGGCTTCTAGAGAGTCAGTTCTCTTCGGGGATGAGGCCCATAAACCATGCCCTAGTACCCATGGTACTCACAGGAAGCACTAAGTAGACCCTGTAGGTTTTTATTTTATAGAGAGCATGTCAAGTTGAGAGGGACAAGTACTGAGTAGCATAGGAGAGGAATAGGAAAGGAAAGGCTAGGGACCGGATTTAAAAGCAATAATAATGAAAAATTTAAAAATGGAAAGTACCCTCTCTCTCTCTCTCTCTCTCTCTCTCTCTCTCTCTCTCTCTCTCTCTCTTTCTGTGTCTTTCTCTCTCTGTTTCTCCCCCTCCAATAAAGCTCTAAAAAGGTAAAAAAAAATGGAAAGTAAAGAAGTACCTTACCATTACTTTTTGTTTTGTTTTGTTAGTTGTTGAAGTGGCCATATAGTTTCAAGGAACATATCTGAGTATAGAATTGATTATAAAAATAACAATTTCATGAGACAAAGATTACTTTTTTATGTCTGTAATGGAATAATCTGGAACACCTTTTCTGCACCTCAACTTAAATGAAGTCCAATACTATTTGTAGCATTCTTGGACATTAAAATAGTACAGACAAATGCATTTTAGCACACATAAATATCAATACTTTAATCATCTTTTTTTTCTGACATTTTGGTCTCACTCAAAATTTTCTAGGTTGCTTTACATTAGACAAAATAAAAAAGAGAATAACCAAATATCAATAGTTGTAAGGAAAATGAGTCTTCATAATGAAATAGACAATTTGGCATTACACAAACGTAATTAAGTCAAAGTCTTTTTTCATTATTTTGTTTTGTTTTCATTTGCTTATGAACCAGGACAGAAGTAGGCCATAAGGGGAACAGGTATGACAACTGGTCAGCAGGGTGAGCCTCCGAATGTTGACAGAGGGCAGCTGCTCTGGTCTGAACAGGTATTTTGTGATCCTGGGTCAGTAGCCAGATTAAAGCTCATTCAGCTCACACCTGGTTTCTCTTTTTATATCTCTGTGTCCTAGGTCTGGAACTCCATGTGCCTCTGGTGAGCAGGGTAAATGCCTGTCACACACAGCATCAGGGCTGGTAACAGGAGGAGACATGTGGTTTCCTGTAACGTGAATTGCTAAATGGTCTTATTAATAAAAACAAATGGGAGCTAGGTATTGGGGTGAATGCTGGAAGATCAGAGAAGCAGAACAAGCCACAGCTTCCTCGCCTCACTATTTCCTCAGCTGATCCTATTTCCTCAGACTGGAAGCTTCTGTGTCGTCATTCAAATGGATCTCAGCTGAACTGCTCAAAAGCCTAAAAGCTTAACCAGCTCTAGTTTCTGGTTTTCATGCCTTATATACCTTTCTGCTTTCCATTATCACTTCCTGGGATTAAAGGAGTGTGTCACCATGCCTGGTGTTTCCAGTGTGGCTTTGAACTCACAGAGATCCAAATGGATCTCTTCCTCCCAAGTGATAGGATTAAAGGTGTGTGTGTGTGCCACCATTTTCTGGCCTCTATGTCTATATAGTAGCTGTTCTGTCCTCTGACCCCAGATAAGTTTATTAGGATGAACAATATATTGGGGGACACAATATGTCACCACAGTTTTCATGGAGGTATCATGATTATGGTTTTCCTTCCTGGGTCCAGTTCTCCACTGCTTTGCCCCAGTTCACATCACCTGCATCCTCCATTCCTACCTACTAGCTCAGAAATATCTGTCATACACAAGCCATCTGTTGAGATTTTGCCACTGGGTAAGGTGTAAGCTTTTAGCACAGGGGACTTATTTCATATCACTAATAGTGGCCTCCAAAGACCAGTAACTAATACAGAAGGGAAGTGATAGAGCAAGTAGACGATTAGGGTAATGCTGAAAGTGTGTTCATACAGTTTCTATTTTAGATTCTTATTGAATACATATGAGTGAATAATTGATGATCTTTATGCAAACTGAATAGCAGAGAAAGGAGATATGAGGAAACTAGGAAAGAAAAGAAAACGAAACCTACAGACCATAGTAATACACTGTCCTTGCCATTGGACAAGATAATCATAACATTATCAATTTCTAAGTCTTCACAATCCAGAATTTAGTGATTAACTCAATGTGATTTTTGAAATTGTGAATTGGATTAGTTGAATTACAGCCATAAAAGATTGCTAGGATGCAGCCTAAGACACAGAACAGGTCCCAAATGGTTGTTTAAACCATCTATAGCAATGAGATGAATAACTCATGCATTGATTTTATATTGACAGGCTAATATTTTGAATGTATTGGTTTACATAAAATAGCATCAAGACGATTTTTCCAGTTCCTTTCTACTTTTTGATGTGAGCTGCTGGGAAATAGGACAATAGTTATTTGGCTGACACGTTTTAGTACCTGCCTAAGGAACTCTTTTAGAGAGGTTTATAAAGTCAGTGTGTAGCATATTAGCCATCTTTACCAACATGTAAATCTGATGTCATATGAGCATGCCCTCCATGGGAAAAACATACATGATGTCAGAAAATCTGACTGCAATCAGAACAGTTCACCATGGAGTTTATCAGGGAAGGTAGTCTGAGTTTAAAAAAGCAACCCATGTGCTGAAATCTTTAAGTAGGAATATCACTTTTAAATTTACCTTCTGCTGTAATGATTTATTTCAATGTCTCTCTAGAATTTATCTTAAAAATCAAATTCTCTTCCTTCAAAACAACAAACGATTTATGGGGAAATTCTCCTCTGATTGTATTTTAAAGGACACTCATATATATTTATTTCATCATTTACATTTTATAATTTTAAAATATGCACACATCTTTTTGACAACTCCCTGTATGGCTTTAGAGTCATGTTTTGAAAATAAGTTGCCTGTATGGACAGGAGGCCTCTGCAAGTTTTAAAACTTTCATTGTTTGCCAAAAGTTGTGTCTAATAGTGATTAATAATTTCTCTTAGGTATAGTTTCAACTCCTTCTGTTTCTTCTCACTTCTTATTTTTCTCAGATTTTATTTGATTTTTTAAAACTGGGAGTAGAGGTGTATATTTAAAATAAATCATTTTTTTCCTGAAATTCATGGATCTTTGAATTCAATTTTGAAGCTTGTCCCAGAAATCTAAATAAGTCATTCTCTCTGAAGCAGGTATTGACACAGAGAATTTTTTAAATGCAGTGTTCTCATGAGATATACAAATTTATGAATTTAAATAATAGATTTTTCTAGAAATAACATTTTATGTAAACATTCTTGCTAAAGTTACAGAACTAAAGATAAGTAAAATAAAATTTTTAGATGTTTGCTTAAGGTGACATGAGTCAGCTTTTGGGGTCTACATCATCCCAGGTAAGATAGCAGACTGAAAAGCTTCATTAAATAATCAAGATATACACTGATCTCTATACTTGCAAGATACAGTAGCTGTGAATGAATTTGTCAGTCCAGGTGAGCTCTCAATGAAGAACAAGCAGGAAAGAGCAAGTTGGTACACAGCTGCATGAAGCAATTCTGCTGAGAGTCGTGGAATCCAGGAGTGAATCGTTTCCCCTCTTGTTCACAGGGGTCAGTCAGGAAGAAGACCAAGAACCAGAAACATAATTGGTGATGAGGTTGGTTAAAGTTCCTAGTTATGGTGAGTTGTGGAGGGCAAGGCTAACATCAGTGGAAGCCACTAGACGACACACAAACTCACTTCATGCACATGCATCATGAAGCTTTGAGGGAAGTGCCACTGCAGAGCTGGGAGCCAGGAAGGGCAAAGAGCTCTACACACTTTTGTGAGCATAAAGTCTGGTGATCAATCCTTTCAAGGCTGCCACAGAAGTCACAGAGGACTCCAAGTCTCCCCTGTCACAAACAGCATGAACTGAAAGACAGCACCAAGGAGGGAAGAGAGAACTAATTCACTCAGTTCAGGAAGCTGTGCAAGAAACTCAGTCAAACTGGAGTCTATTCAGGACTCAAGAGATGGCACATCATGAAGACAGGAGTCAGGTTCCCAGTCGCCATATCTGGTGGCTCACAAATGCCTGCCATTCCAGTGTTCAGAGAGCCAACGTCCTCTTCTGACTGCCATGGGCAACCATACACATAAGTAAATAAATGACAGCTAGGTAGATAGAATGAATAAATAAATACATAAATAAAACAAATGGAATTAATAAATAAACTCAATCAAAAAATTAATTGGTCTAATTATCAATAGAGCAATAAATACCCTAAATCTATGTTTCGACAGGAATTATAAATGCTACCTCTACCATAAATATGGCTTGCTACATAAAACATCATAGGAAGAATATTCAAAATCCACCCCACCAAGAAAATACTGATTGGTATAATATGTCTTTGTATATATAAATAGTTACTTTAAAAGTGTTTTAAAATTTTGCGATGATGTTATGTCAGGTTTAAATTAGTTCTTTCTTCTGATACTGAAGTTTTGAGCAAGTAGAATATTTCACAGCTCTCAATGAATGCTTGAAACATTTTGTTTCAGTTTAATATAATCTTTGAATATCTTTTTCTTTGAGTGTTTGTATGTTTGTGTGGTTGTACGTATGTTTGCACTGTGTTTCCAATTACTAACTCTAACTAGTAAGCCAACCTTCATTTATAGCCAGATCCTGATCATGAAACGTTCAGGTTGATCTACTGTAACATATACACACTTTGTTCTTGTTAGTTCACCACTCATAGTACCAAGACCTGTCCTATAATCTGATAAATGATATTAGAATACTTCCTGGTCCTCACGATGATAAACACAAGGAAGTTTTCCTAATAGAGTTCTTTGTTTTGTGTTGACCACATTTAGAATTATTCTGATAATTCTATAACTTTCTTTAGTATATGCTTATCCAATGCCTGAAAGAGTTGCTAATTTCCAGGCTTTTCTCCATGGCTTACTTACTGAGTTGTGATTTTGCAGTTATTGGCTTTGTCACTAAGATGTTCTGTCTGTATTTCTTTGTCCGTGAACTTCAGTACTTTCTGCTCTTTTTGCCTAATGTGTCATAATGGTGGTCTAACATGCTCTTTTGTATTTTAGTTTCCTATAGAAATTGTACTCATGCCACCACTCTTGAAAAAACATAACTGACATGTGTTTATCATTTTTTGTCTATCTGAACAGTCAATGCACTTTAAAAGTGTGAAGTTTTAGATGACACAACTTTTTATTGATCTGAAAACAGCTCTTTGCTTTTTACTTTATTTTTATTCTATTGTTTCCAATTTCTGCTTACCCTATATTTTTTTTGTCCTGTTTTTCCTAAGCAGAGATTATTTAAAAACGTCTCTTAAGTATGAGTGCTTGTGCCTTGGGTGTTCCTTGAAATAGTGGCATCTCAACAAATATAATGTGTACTATTTTCATTTTCTTCCATTGTAAATCTTCAAATTTCCCTTTTGATATCTCCTTTGAATATTGTTTATTTGAAGCATGTTCAGTAGCTGCCAAATAATCAGTTGTATTCAAGATATCTTTACATAATTGATTTCTAGCTAATTCCATTTGGGCAGAGAACAGGCTTTGTATGATCTGAATCAATTTAAGTTTATTGAGTCTTTCTTTATACCCAGCATATGGACAATCTTTGTAAACATTTCTTGTACACTGGAGAAAAATACTCATTCTGTTATTGGTGGGCAGTGCTCCATAACTGTCAGTTAGGACACACTGATCTCGAGAGGTGTGTAAAGGCTTTATATTCTTACTAATTTTCTGTATAATTGTTTCATCAATTTTTGAAAGAAAAGTATTAAAATCAGCCAGTTGTCACCTGCATCCTATATCTCTGTTATTAAGTAAATATGTGTTTTCATCATTTCACTCACTTGATAAATTCATGCCCATATCTTTATGAAATTATCCTTCAGCTTTCTTTGCAAATTCTTGTTTAAAATCTTCTTTGTCTTATTTTAAGGCACTTACTTTAGATTTCTTTTAAATAGACGTATCTTTTCAATATTTTTACCTTTAATTTATTCGTATCTTTGCATTAACACTGTGTTTTCAGAAAAATATCATATTATTAGATTTGATATTATATTAATTGAATCTGAATATATCATTTTTAAGTTGAAGAGTTGAGACGTTTAGCCTGATTATTGGCATGGCTGAATTTAAACAAGCCATCCTGCTGTTTGTTTTATCCGAGCCTCATTTTTCTTGGGTGTTTTGTTCCCTCTCTTTTAGTCATTTTAAATCAATACAAAAAAAAAACTTATTCAAATCACAGTTTTACATCTGATGGAAACAAAACTTCTGTCAAAAATTAAAGAATATCAAAGAATTTTTAAACAGTTAAAGCTGAGAGATTTTTTTTACAAATATTTGAATTATAAAATAGGAAATATTTTTCCAGACATAAAGTGAATGATAGATGAAATAAAAATATATCCACAAGAAGGAACTAATCTCAAATTTTGAAAATATAAGTATACATCTTTATTTTTCTTCTTTAAATTCTTTTAATGATGACTATATTCTTAATTTCAAAATTATAATATGGACTTTGAAGAATATAACATATAAATGTATGTAAGTTATGAAACATTAACAGAGAATAAAATGAATTATATTACAAAATTGCTTTGATGGGAAAATAGGAAAATATGAATGTGTTTATAGACATGATCTCTAAAGGATTGACATTGAAAATAAAAAAGAACCAATATTAATATTTCACAAAGAATGCTATATAAGTAGTAAGTAAAATGCATTAATTGTTATGAATAGTAGCCTCAACTTTGCCATAAGACTCAATATTATACTCTCTAGAAAGACTGCAGAGACATAGACAGTAGTTCCTTTGATAGCTCAGATGAAGTCCATTCCTTTGAAACAACTAAAGAATGAGCTAGCATATTTGAAAAAAAATGGTTATTTTAAGAAAGTGAGCTGTGGATATTAAAGGACAATGAACTCTGAGACCAGGGAAAGAAATAAGATGAATCCCATCATTTGAAGTGTTTACTATCTATAGTCCAGGACATGGGGAGGAACAAACGGGAGCATGTGATTATTCCCATCTGAAAAGTGACAATGAGCTCAGAGACAAAGAACAGAGACAAGTCCAGCACCCTCTACCAAGATCATGAAGAAATGGTAGGATGACTTCATAAGGGTTACTGTCTATGGAGCTGAAAAACTTACTGGCAGAGAAGTCAAAAGTCGGTGAGCTTGAGGGGAAGACAGCAGACTGTGGCAGTTATTTTAATATTGGTGACACCTGAGGATTTTCAGAATAGAGGAAGTAGTGAGAACTTGTCATTTAAAAATAATGTGTATTAACCATTTTATAAACATTTTAATTATAGAAAATAACATACAAAGACCTTGTAAATGTATTATTTCCTCACATATTCGGCTTCTGTACTTAGCTTTCTTCAGAAGGATTCACCACATCAAAAATAAACACCAATTCAATTTTTAAAAAAGTCCCCAAAGGTTACAATCAAATTAATGAAGGTTTTTTTTTTTTTTTTTTTTTTTTTTTTTTTTTTTTTTTTTCATTATTTAAACTGCTTGGCCATTAGCTCAGGCCTGTCATTGTCTAGCTCTTACTCTTATATTTAGCCCATTTCTATTAATCTTTACTTTGCCACATGGCTCATGGCTTACTGGTACCTTACATCTTCCTTGTCCTGATGGCGGCTCGCAGTCTCTCCCTCAGCCTTCCACTTCCCAGAATTCTTTTCCTTGTCCCGCCTATACTTCCTGCCTAGCCAATGGCCAATCAGTGATTTATTTACTGACCAATCAGCAACACACTTGATATACAGACCATCCCACAGCACTTCCCCTTTTCTTTTCTTAAAAAGGAAGGTTTTAACTTTAACATAGTAAAATTACATATAACAAAACAATTATCAAGCAAGAATTACAGTTACAATATTAAAGAAGAGATCCTATCTATCTTATATTTGTAAGTTTAAGGTTTTATATCTAACTTATCTTTTATTATCACTAAGGAAAATTGTAAGTATCTAGTCTTTAACCACATCAAAGACCTCAGAAGGATATACTACTACCTGAGAAATGGAGAAGGATATAAGCAACTTTTAGGAGTCTTGTAGGGTAGACAGAGACAGCTGGCAGCCTGGACAGTCATTCAAAGTTCTCTTGTAAAGTTGGGGCATCTGTCTTCAGCCCACAGGCCTAGAGTCTCTTATTCACTTTTCTCTGTGTCCTGTAGAATGTCTGGCAGTTTTCTCTGCAAAGCAGGAACCTGAAGGACCATTTTGTCAAGCAAAGTTCAGTGGTCACCTTTGTATGGGTCCTGCATGTCCAGTTGATCAGGCAGTCCAGGCAAGAACAGTTTCTTGCCCAAATGGCTATTTTTGTCAAGGTGAAGATAAGCTCCGTATGGAGTGTCTTCGATGCCCATCCTCCTCTCTGAAGTAAATCGGTGCTGTCAGGAGCAGACATGTCTCACTGTCCAGAAAGTCTAAATTTTTAAAACATTTTAAATGCCATATTCTGTAGGTCTTTGAAGTGTTTGAAGACTACCTATCTATCTGAAATATATCTATGTATACCTAGAAGACTTAACTAACATGGCTACAAATATTATCATAGATGACTAACTATTAATCTATTTTTTAATTATCCATTACAATTTTAAATGAGTTACATAAACATAATACCTCAAACAAGAATAGAAATATATATACCGTATAACAAAATTAAGTTTAAACTTGTATCAATAAACTAAAATCTATAGCAATGTAAAACATTTTAAACAAGTTGTTACTCTTTAAAAGTAGGTTCATTAATCTACCCTTTCATCCTATCATATCTAAACTATCCCCCTTTTTGTTTTAGAAAGAGATTGTATTTATAATAATGAAGTTTTAATAATGTTCTGTTTGTTCAAGTTCAATTAATCGTTTCTGCATTTGGTGATATTATAATTACCTATTTCAGGACATTACCTAACAGAAGATTTGGACTTTTTTTTTTCATTTTTCTTTATTAAGAAATTTTCTTCTCACTCTACAGATCCCACCTCCTCCCACCCCCCAGCCCTCTCTCTCAAGCCACCCCACACCCCCACATCCCCCCAAATCAAGGTCTCCCATGGGGAGCCAGCAGAGCCCGGCACACTGACCCTAGGCAGGTTCAAGCCCCTTCCCACTCCACCAAGGATGCGCAAGGCGTCACACCACAGGCACCGGATTCCCAAAAGCCTGTCTATGCACCAGGGGCGGATCCCAATCCCTCTGCCTGGGTGTCCCCCAAACAGTTCGAGCCAAACAACTGTCTTCCGTATCCAGAGGGCCTAGTCCAGTCCCATGGGGTCTCCACAACCACTAAAGACTCGGACTTCCAATTCATTCCTTTTTACATGATCATGATTGTCCCCCATTGTAGGCAGAACTGTAACAAGCACAAAATAAAACCTATAGCAATAAGAATCACTACAGACAGAGTCATGATAGAGCAAATACCCTGGAAAACGCTAGATTATGACTTCTTTCATGCAAGGAGTAGTCAGAAAGCTGTGGTCAGTGAGGTGTCTTGTGAATTGAAATTAATGCTACCGTAATGTCACGTATTAACATTTTAGACTTCAACTTTATTAGTTTTTAAATTTTATTTTGTGTGTGTGCACATAATTATACGTATGCAGGTGCTTGAGTGTGTATGGATGTATATGTGTATGGGAAGGCTAGTGGGAAATCTTGGATGCCATTCCTGAGGTGCAATCTATCTTGTCATTTTATTTTCTTTTGTTATTTTAGTTTATTTTGACAGAGGCTCTCATTGACTGGGAGCTTATGTATTAGGCTAGAGTGGCTGTTTATAAGAAGCCCCCAGGATCCAATTGTCAGCACCTTGCCAGTGCTAGAAACATAAGTATATGCCACTATGATAGGCTCCTCTTACCAAGTTTGGCAGACTGAAGTCAGGTCCTCATACTTGTAAGTCAAATACTTTGCTGATAAAACTAACAACACAGCCGACATTTTGTACTTTTAAGTACTGTATAGGCAGTCTCTATCCTCATAGCTTCCTTCATGCACAAGAATTTTTAATTCAGGGTGATAGATATGGATCAATTTGCATTCTTGTATATGCCGACAACCAGTTGGACTGTCACCATCTGTTGGAGATGCTTTTTTTCCATTGTATAATTTTGTCTTTTTTATTGAAAATCAGATGTCTAAATGACTGTGGATCTATGTCTGGGTCTTTGATTCAATTCCACTGAATCAAATTTTTATGCCAATACAATTCAGTTTTATTACTATAGCTTTGTAGTAGATTTTGAAATCAGAAATGGTGATACCTCTGGAAGTTTTTTTATTGTACAGGATTATTTTAGCTATCTTGGGGTTTTTTGCTTTTCCATATGAAGCTAAGTATTGTTCTTTTAAGGTCTGTAAAGAATTGTGTTGAGGATTTAATGAGGATTTCACTGAATCTGTAGATTGCTTTTGGTAAGATGGTCATTTTTACTATGTTAATCTTACTGATCCATGAGCATAGGAGTTCTTTCCATCTTCTGATATCTTCTTTAAGTTCTTTCTTCAAAGACTTAAATCTCTGGTCATAGAAGTCTTTCACTTGATTGGTTAGAGTTACCCCAAGCTATTTTATATTATTTGATGCTATTGTAAAAGTGTCTGATTTCTTTCTCAGATCATTTATCATTTATATATAGGAGGGAAACTTATTTTCTTTCAGTTAGTCTTGCATCTAGTTACTTTGCTCAAGGCGTTTATCAGCTATAGGAGCCCTGGTAGAACTTTGGGGGTCATTTATATATACTATCATATCATCTGCAAATAATGATACTTTAATTTCTTCCTTTCTAATCTGTATCCACTTGATTTCCTTTGGTTATCTTATTGCTCTAACTAGAACTTCAAGTTCTATACTGAATAGGTAAGGAGAGAGTGCACAACTTTGTCTCATTCCTGATTTTAGTGAAATTGCTTTGAGTTTCTCCCCATTTAATTTAATATTGGCAATAGGCTTGTTGTATATTAATTTTATTATGTTTAGGTATGTCCCTTGTATCCATGATCTCTCCAAGACTTTTATCATGAAGGGATATTGGATTTGTCAAAGGCTTTTATGGCATCTAATGAAATGATCATGGGGATCAAAGATCTCAATATAAATCTAGATACACTGAACCTAACAGAAGAGAAAGTGGGAGATAGCCTTGAACACAATGGCACAGGATACAACTTCATGAACAGGACAACAATAGCACAGACACTAAGATCAGCACTTAATAACTGAAAAGTTTCTGTAAGGCAAAGGACACCATTAATAGAACAAAACAGCAGCCTACAGAATGGGTAAAAAGCTTCAGCAATCACACATCTGACAGAGGGCTGATTTCCAAAATATGCAAAGAACTCAAGAAACTAGACATCAGCAAACTAAATAATATAATTAAAAATGGTATACAGGTTTAAACAGAGAATTCTCAACAGAAGAATCTCAAATGGCCAAGAAACATTTGAGATGTTCAACATCCTTAGCCATCAGGGAAATGCAAATCAAAATGACTCTGAGATTTTATCTTATTCCTGTCAGAATGGCTAAGTTCAAAAACTTAAGTAACAGGTCATGCTGGAAATGATGTGGAGCAAGGGGAATACTTCCTCATTGCTGATGTGAGTGCAATCTTGTACAACCACTTTAGAAGTCAGTGTGGTGATTTCTCAGAAAGCTGGGTATCAGTTGACCACAAGACCCAGCTATACCACTCTTGGACATATACCCAAAGGATGTTCAATCATACCACAAGAATACTTGCTCAACAATGTTCATAGTAGCTTTATTTGTAACAAACAGAACATTTAGACAACCCAGATGTTCTTCAACTGAAGAATAAATAATAGATAAAGTACCTGTGGTACATTTACACAATGGAGTATTACTCAGCTGTTTAAAACAATGACATTAGGCCGGGCGGTGGTGGCACACGCCTTTAATCCCAGCACTCGGGAGGCAGAGCCAGGCGGATCTCTGTGAGTTCGAGGCCAGCCTGGGCTACCAAGTGAGTTCCAGGAGAGGCGCAAAGCTACACAGAGAAACCCTGTCTCGCAAAACTAAAAAAAAAAAAAAAAAAAAAAAATGACATTAGAAAATATGAAGGCAAATGGATGGAACTAGAAAAAAATCATCCTGAATGAGGTAACCTGTGGTGATATTTTGTTTGTGTACCCCAATAAAGCTTATCTGGGGATCAGAGGAAAAAGCCAGCCACTATATTAAATATAGAGGACAGGCAGTGGTAGCACACACATTTAATCCTAATATTCGGGAGGCAGAGATCTGAGTTCAAGGCCACACTGGAAACAGAGCCAGGTATGGGGTACATGCCTTTAATCACAGTGCTAGTTAACCATATAGGTCTAGAGGTCTGGACAGACAGACAGGAAGTTGTAGATGTAACTGTCTTTTTAAATAAGAAACACAGAGCCAATTGCAGAATTAAAAAGCCCAAGAGGTCAGAGCAATAGCTAAGAGCTAAAATCCTTATCCTGCACTGCCGTTGCTCTCCTCCTTGGCCAGAGAATTACTTCCTGTGTGTTTGTCCTTTTTATTGACTTTCTATTCTACCTTCTCATTGGTTGTAAACCCAACCACATGACCTCCTCATCACTCCCCATCTATATAGACCTCCAGATCTTCTATGGTTGGTGTTGAGATTAAAGGCATGTGTCTTCATGCTGGTGATATCCCTGAACACACAGAGATCTGCCTGTCATGTGATCGGGATTAAGAGCGTGTGCTACCACTGCCAGACTTTTGCTATGGCTTGCTATTAGCTCTGATCCCCAGTCAACTTTATTTATTAACATACAAATAAAATCACATTTCAGTACAAATAAAATGTCACCACAGGAAGTGATAGAGCTGGGAGGAAATAGGAAGTGATGAAGTTAGGTGGAGAAAATAAGTAAGATGGTAAAGCACAGAAAGGTATATAGGCATAAGTATATAGGAAGTAGCTCTCTCTTGGGCTGAGATTTTCCTAGTGGTAAGAAAGTGGCTGGCTTCTTTCTGTTTCTTTGATCTCTCAGTTTTCACCCAAATATCTGGCTCCAGGATTTTTTTTTTATTAATGAGACCATTAAAGATTCATATTACATCTGGTGCCCCAACATTTGTGGCACAAACTCATGAAAAAGCCACTTGCCTGTGGTCTTGCAGTCCCCAGCTCATGCCTGAGCTGAATGTGGCTGGTTGTGGTGGCACACACCATTAGGATTTGTTGAAGGAGCCAGAGGCAGGAAGATCCTGAGTTTGAGGCCAGCCTGGGAGGTTTGTTTAGGCAAAGCTGTGGCTGGGACACAAATGGTGGCGGTGGACCATGGAGGTGGCAGCTGCAGCTCCATGTTGCTGGCTGCTTCTCATCATGTTGGTGGTGGCTGTTATGCTGTTACCGGGATTAAAGGTTTACTACTGCTTGTTCAAAGAACAATTGCCAAAACCATTGTATTACAAGAAAGCATTGGCAAAGGTCAGTTTGGGGAAGTTTGGCAAGGCAAGTAATGGGGAGAAAAAGTGGCTACAAAGATATTCTCTTCTAGGGAAGAATGTTCGTGGTTCTGAGAGGCAGATATTTATCAGACTGTAATGTTATGTTATGAAAACATCCTAAGATTTATAGCAGCATACAACAAAAACAGTTTCACATGGACTCAGCTGTGACTGGTGTCAGATTACCATGAACATGGATCACATTTTGATTACTTGAATAGATATACTGTTACAGTGAAAGGGATGATCAAACTTGCTCTGTCCATGACAAGTTGTCTTGCCCATTTTCACATGAAGATTGTTGATACCCAAAGAAAGCCAGCTACTACTCACAGAGATTTGAAATCAAAGAATATCTTGGTGAAGAAGAATGGAACTTGTTGTATTGCAAAATGGGGACTGGCTGTGAGACACGATTCTGTAACAGATACTATTGATACTGCTCCAAACTACAGAGTAGGCACAAAAAGTTTTCTGCAGTGAACCATGACCATGCCTAACAATGACTTTGAAGTCTCCAAAAAGATGATGAGATCCCACAACAACAATTGAGAATTTCATTAGGATGATGATAATACCAATAAGCTGACAAAACCACCCAAAGATTGGCTTTGGACTACAAACTGCTCAGGACAATTTCTAGATGGCTAGCTGAGATGATCCAGCCTCACAGACTACTTGAGGAAGGACATGAGACAAACCCTGCACTTTGGCATTATGCAGAGACTTGGCAACAAGTGATACAGCTACCAACCCCAGGACTTGAAAATTAACCCCAAATTTTTCTTTTCAGGATTCCCTGAAGATGCCTCCCTACTCCCCAGACAACAGAAAGTAATTTTAAGAACATGACATCCATATTCCCAAGATTTGGGGTGGGTGGTGTTTGGTTTTGTTATTGTTAATTTTCAGGAAATAGGCTAAACAAAGGAGATTAGATTTGAGGTTCTTGTTTAAAAAAAAGAAAAAGAAAAAAATATAGATAGAAGATAAAAAAGGTAGATTATTGAATCTACTGTGGAAAAAAAGAGGATATAGATATGATAAGATAAAAGATAGATTATTGAATTTATACTGAAAAGAAAAAAGGTGAAGATACAGATATGATAAGAAAAAAGTTAGATTACTGAATCTACTTTTAAAAGGCAACTACTAGTTTTAAATGTTTTACATTGGATTGGATTTTTGTATATTGTATACAAATTGTGTATATTGATATAAAGTTGAGAGTAATTTTGTTAGAAAATACTGTACATATATTACGAATCTTGTTCAAGGTATTGTAACCACATAATTCATTTAACAATGTACTGTAATTTTCTAGTCCTTAAAAGTTATTGCCAACTATTTAGGATAATAAAGAACTGCAGGTTAGTAATTAGTTATTACAATTGAACTTGTAGTCATATTAGGTATGTTTTCATGGTCAAGCAGAGATATATAGACAAGTCATCTTCAAACACTTCAGAGATCTGCAGAATATGGCATTCATGATGTTTTAATAACAGATTTTTTTCTTTTTTTATGACAATGAGACATGTCTGCTCTTGGCAGCACAGCAAAGTGCCCTCATGTCAACTACTGACAGTATGCTGTCCAAAATGGACAAGTAGGCCACAAAAAAAGGACTGCCGATCCTTGCCATGACAAGGTAGGAAGGCTCTTTAGAAAATCCTGTTTCACAGATTAATCTGTCAGATATGCTAGGCTGGTAGGCAGAAAATGGGTGCTCCAATGTTGCAGAGAAAACTCGGGTGACTATCCAGGCACCTAGCTGTTTCTGTCATTCCTCACATTTTTTTTTGGAAGTCACTTGTTTGCACTTCCTGTTTTACTAGGTAATATTATTTATTTCCTTCTCAGGTGTCTGAGGAGTTGAAGATTAGATAGTTATAGTTTTCCTTGATAACAATTTCAGAAAAGAAACTCACTAAAAGGTATAAAGTGTATAAATTTGAAAGATATCAAAAGATAGTTTTCGGTCGGTAATACAAGTTAGGATAGAAAGTGAATTAGGTACATTTTGTACTCACCAAAAAAGAATAGATAATATAACATTTTCTCTGAATTTGTTAAATGCAAATGAACTAGATATTCTTGATGTATTTATTGCCTATATATATATTGTATATAGTCATTGTACTTATAGTTTTTCTTATATTAGTTATAACCTTTTTTATTTTAGACAAAAAAAGGGGAAATGTGATCATATTTTGTTTGTGCATTCCAATAAAGCTTATCTGGGGATCAGAGGAAAAACCCAGCCACTATATTAAACATAGAGGTCAGGCAGTGGTAACACATGCCTTTAATCTTAATATTTGTGAGGCAGAGATCCACCTGGATCTCTGTGAGTTCAAGACCACACTGGGAACAGAGCCAGGTATGATGGTACATGCTTTTAATCACAGTGCTAGTTAACCATAGAGGTCTGGAGGTCTGGATAGACAGACAGGAAGTGATAGAGCTGGGAGGAAATAGGAAGTGATGAAGTTGGGTTGAGAAAGGAAGTAAGATGGCAGAGCACAGAAAGGTGTATAAGGCATGGGTATATAGGATGTAGCTCTCTCTAGAGGCTGAGGAGTTGGTAAAGTGAGGTTGGCTGTGGCTTGTCCATTCCTCTGATCTCTCAGTTTTCACCCCAATATCTGGCTCTGGGTTTTTTTTTTAATTAATAAGATCATTTAGCAATTCATTTTACAGTAACCCAAACTGAGAAGTACAAACACAGTATGTTGTCACTCATAAGTGCATATTAGGTATAAAATAAAGGATAACTATGCTACATTTCACAGCCCCAGAGAGACTACACAACAAGGAGAGTTTAAGGGAGTATACACAGATCTCCGTGGGAAGGGGAAATAGAATAGATTTTGTGAAAGGACTGAGAGCAGATGGGGATGGGAACATGAGCACTCAGCTTGAGTGGGGAAGAGTACTGAAAGAGAGTACTGGAAGGGGGCATTTTGGTGTCAGGTAAAAACCTGGCACAAGTTTCTACCCAGGAATCTATAAGGATAACCCCAGCTATAACTTTTAGCAATAGTTGATATTTAGCCTATAATGACCATCTCCTGTCACCAGGCAGGACTTCAAGTAGAGGAAATGATTAACCAAACTCGCCATATAAACTTCAACCTACTGTCTGTCCTGCCTATGGGATGTCCTAGGGTAAAAGTGGCCTAGAGATTGAGGGAGTGGCCAACCAATGACTAGTCTAGCCTAAACCCATGCCAAGAGAGTAAGCCTACCCCTGACACTGCATGAAAAATCAGAACCCACACTCTGGATGACCCAGGGACCTATGATAGAACCAAACAAGACTAGAGAAAAAATGTCAATGTAATGATGCTTAATGATATTCTGCTATACTCCTTGATTGGTGCCTTAGCCCAACTGTCACCAGAGTAGCTTCATCTACCAACTGATGGTAACAGATGAGGACCCATAGTCAAACATTAGGTGGAGCTCAGGGAATCCTGCAGAGGAGGGAGAGAAATGATGTAGGAGCCACTGGTGTCAATGACACCACAAGAAAACTCACAGAATCAACTAATCTGGGTTCATAGGAACTCACAGAGAATGAATGGACAACCAGGGAGCCGGCATCGGACTGACCGCAGCACTCTGCATATTTGTTACAATTGTCTAGCTTGTGGGACAGCTAACAGTGGGAATAGGGGGTGTCTCCGACTCTTTTACTGGCTTTTCAGACCCTATTCCTCATGCTGGGTTGCCATGCCCAGCCTTAATACATGGGGGTTGCTTAGTCTTACTGCAACTTGATATACCATGCTTTGTTCATATTCGTGGGAGACCTGCACTTCCTGAACAGAAATGGAGGAGGAATGAATTGGTGGGTCGAAACAAATAGAGGGTGAGGGGGAGAGACTAGGAGGAAAGGAGGGAGGGTAAACTGTGGCCAAGATATAAAATAAACAAATAAATTTATATAAAAAGAATTTTATTCCACTATTGTTGTTTATAAGCTGTATTTTGAGGTTTATAACATATGTGGGTATAACATACATTATTAAGATTACCTTATGGGGAATAAATAAAATTACTATGCTATTTGAAAATGAAGTAATCAAACTTTTGTCATGTTAATGTAATGTTTTTAGTTTCCAGAATGTCATTTCTCCAGAATATTAATGTAAAGGGAAGTTTACTTCAGTATTAATACATTAAAATACCAGCTGGTTCTGATCTACAGATGGATAAGAAGTAGATGAAGGCTAGTCTTATAATGATATGGTGTGTATAGAACATGTACACATTAGATAACAAAAATGTATTGAACCAGCTTTGAAGACAGTGTGAATTAGCATGCACATTGGTTTCAGTCTCTCATCATCCAACAGGCATTCTGAGGCTAAGGTTTTCTCTCATCTTTGCTTCTGTGTATATGTTGTGTGACTCTATACTTAGGGAGACAAGAGCAAACACCTATTCACCCCAGACAGTGACCTGACAAAAGACTGAACAAGGACAACACCAAAGTACAATATAGTGGAACAATAGGTTTTATTGGGATTACTTCCAGGAATATAGGTGAAGGGTCACTTACCAGAGTGGAAATGACTCAGATAGATGCATCCAAAGCCAGTCTCAGCTTGGGTGATTGTTCGTGAGAGCTGGAAAAAATGACACAGCCTGCAAACAGCACAACAGTCTGCAGTATCCTTTCTAGGGCGCTCAATTGGTTTGTTCCTCTTCCAGTTTAGCAGGCTTCTGCTTTTTCCAGGCAGCTTTACTGATCTGTTTCTTCCTAGTGCCTTGACTGAGTGGAGCCTTTTCCATGGAGCTCAATTGTCTGAGAAGTCTCTCAGTAGTCATTACTGCTTATTTAAGCTTGAGAATAGAAGGGCCTAGTGAATCTGTTCAGACGCAGAGACTTTCTGAATCCACTAGGTCCTTTACTTCCTGAGCTTAATGAGCTTCCCTAGGAGAATAGGAAGTTTCACCCCCATTTGGGACGCCTGATTATTTTACTTTCCCTTTTACATCCTGTTTCTTAATGATCTTCCCTCCATCATGGAAGGTATTAATCTCAGAGAAAACAGCTGTGCAGCATCCTACTAGAAATCTAATCTCCAGTCCAGGCACAAATCTTGAGTTTCTTTGTTTCTTCTCAGATCAAGTGCCACAGAATTCCATGCTGAAATCTTGTAGCAGAATAATTATGTGGAAAAGAAACTTCAAACAGATCCATGCAACTTCCCGTAGGCTGAAAACATGACGGGAAACAGATTCTACATGGGACGTTTCACACAGACTCTAATCATCACGTGAGACACTTAGGGAGTGCTAATCGAGCCTAGAAACAACAATCACAATTGTAACCCACAGAACTGTGACCAGCTGGGTCTTGAGGAAGATTGATTCCCAATTTTCTGAGAAACTGCCATAGTGATTTCCAAAATGGCTGCACAAGTTTGCACTCCCACCAACAGTGGAAGAGTGTTCCCCTTGCTCCACATCCTCTCCAACATAAGCTGTCCTCAGTGTTTTTGATCTTAGCCATTCTGACAGGTGTAAGATGGTATCTCAGAGTCATTTTGATTTGCATTTCCCTGATGACTAAGGATGTTGAGCAATTCCTTAAATGTCTTTTGGCCATATGAGATTCTTCTATTGAAAATTCTCTGTTTGGCTCTATAGCCCATTTTTTAATTGCACTGTTAGGTATTTTGATGTCTAGTTTCTTGAGTTCTTTATATATTCTGGATATCAGCCCATGTTAGATGTGGGGTTAGTGAAGATCTTTTTCCATTGTGTAGGCTGTCATTTTGTCTTATTGACCATGATCTTGCCCTACAAAAGCTTCTCATTTTCAAGAGGTACCATTTATTAAGTGTTGCTCTCAGTGTCTGTGCTACTGGTGTTATATTTAGGGAATAATCTCCAGTGCCAATGTGTTCAAGACTACTTCCTACTTTCTCTTCTATCAGGTTCATAGTAACTGGATTTGTGTTGAGGTCTTTGATCCACTTAAGTTTTGTGCATGGTGAAAGATATGGATCTATTTGCAATCTTCTACATGTTGAAATCCAGTTATGCCAGCACTATTTGTTGAAGATGTTTTCTTTCTTCCATTGTACAGTTTTGGCTTCTTTGTCAAAAATTAGGTGTTCATAGGTGTGCAGATTAATTTCAGGGTCTTCAATTCAATTTCATTGGTCCACATGTTGGCTTTTATGCCAGTACCAAGCTGTTTTTATGCCCAAGGAATGCTCAACCATGCCACAAGGACACATGCTCAACTATATTCATAGAAACATTATTTGTAATAGCCAGAACCTAGAAACAACCTAAATGCCCTTCAACTGAAGAATGGATAATGAAAATGTAGTACATATACACAATGGAGTACTACTCAGCAGAGAAAAACAATGGCATCATGAGGTTTGCAGGCAAATAGATGAAACTAGAAAATGTCATCCTGAGTGAGGTAACCAAGACTCAGAAGGACAAACATGGTATGTACTCACTCATAAGTGGATACTAGATATAAAGCAAAGGATAACCAGACTGCAACCCACAGCTCCAGAGAGGCTAGCTAGTAAGGAGGACCCTAGGAAGGACACACGGATTGCCCAGTGATGGAGAAATGGATGAGATCTACATGAGCAAACTGGGGGTGAAGATGAGTAATGGAGGGCAAGGGACAGGGGATGAGAGCTTAGGGGAGTGGGAGGGTTGAACTGGAATGGGAACAGAGTGGTAGAGCAAGGAAAGAGATACCATGATAAATGAAGACACCATGGGAATAGGGAGAAACAGATTGCTAGGGGGGTTCCCAGGAATCCACAAGATGGCTCCATCATAGACTGCTGGCATTAGACAAGAGGGTACCTGAGCTGGCCTACTCTGGTGATCAGATGGCTGAATATCCTAACTGTAATCATAGAACCCTCATCTAGTGATTTATGGGAGCAGATGCAGAGATTGTGTCCCAGGCAGAGCTCCAGGAGTCCAATTGATGAGAGAGAGAGGAGGGATTCCATGAGCAAGGGATATCGAGACCATGACTGTTAAAAGTAAAGAGACAACTAGCGAAGCTAGTGGAAACACATGAACTGTGAACCAATAGCTGAGGAGCTCCCATGGTACAGGACTAGGCCCTCTGGATAAGCAAGACAATTGTTTAGCTTGAACTGTATAGGGGGCCCCCAGACAGTGGGATCTGTGCTTGTTTCTAGTGCATGAACTGGCTTTTTGGAACCTGGTGCCTATGGTGAGACACTTTGCACAGTCTTGGTGCAGGAAGAAGGGGCTTGGGCCTGCCTCAACTGAATGTACCAGGCTCTGCTGACTCCCCATGGGAGACCTTGACTTGGAGGGGGTGGGAATGGGGGAGGGTTGAGGGAGAAGGCTGGGGGATGGGAGGAGGGAGGACAGGGGAATCTGTGGTTGGTATGTAAAATGAATAGAAAATCTCTTAACAAAAAATTTATTAAAAAAAGAATGAGACCAGAAAAAAAAAAGAATTATGACCAACATCTGAGAATTGGCTTAAATGTCTGTGGACCTGATCAGCATTTGTAATCCAACCAACAAAAGAAGATGCAGAGGAGAGAACAGGCCCACTCATCACAGAGACCTCTGCAATTAGACAGGCTTCTGGGAGATGGGAAAGGCATACCAAGAGACTCAGACTGCATAAGCCAAACAGTTTCCAAATCCTATATCCCCACCTCATTATTTTTCCTTTCTCCACAGATTCTTCCTTTATTTAACAGCAAATGTCAATTTTACAGTTCCATTCAGTCCTACTGGGTATCACCCTATGGAAGTCCCTTTTTATCCCCCTTATTCTTCCATTTTTTTAAATTTTTCTGTCTTATTTTATATAAACTGGCTTAGTTTGTATGTTCATTGTGGCTCAGTTCCCTGAGATGTGACTCCTTGACTGTACTTGTCTCCTGTTATCACTCCCTTCCCAAGGACCTTTATCCCAAATTCCCTCACTTGCTCCCCTTTGCAGCTACTATTCTATGTATGTGCCTTCTATTATGTAATTCTATATTATGTTCTCTCTTCTGTTTCCTCTCTAGAAATCCAATATTAATCAGTATTCATACTCTGCCTTTTTGTCCTTTTGTTTCTTTTCCTCTCTACTCGCACTAACCCTGACTAAAACAGTATTACACACATATTATCCATATTCCTTTACTCTTGAAAACTACTGGCATCTAAGAAGTGATTATTTTCTTTTCATTAACTCTTGCTGTAACTTCACAGTGTGTCTAACTATGTCCACTAACTGTTTTTACAGAGAACCTTCTTTGCCCAGTTGAAGTACAGGAGATAAATGTCAGTGCCTAACCACCAGTCAGTCTATCAGAGGAAAATGATACCTTATCCACCTTATCCCTACTATAGCCTAGTTCCTCCTGAACATTGTCAATACTGACACAGAAAGATGAAATAAGGCTTAAATTTAATCTCTTTCTCTTCTGATAGATAGACAGACAAATACACACACACACACACACACACACACACACACACACACACACACACACATGCTCCAATGACCTAACTCCAAATGCTCAAGTCCCAATGCAGAACAATAAACAACATGAAAAATCAAGGCATGTTGCCTGCAAAACATATTAATTCCATAGTAATGGCCCGCAATGAAAGTCCAAACAATTTCAAAGAGTTTTATAAATATGTTTAAAGAAATCAAAGAGAACACAAACAGACTCCCAAATTAATTCCAAGAGAATGTAAATAAAATGGCTGAATAAAGTAAAGACATCATGACAGGATATGGATCATATATACAATATATACAATACAAAGGCTCAGGGATTATTGCAAAAGAGGGGATGGAAGGGGAGTAAAATGAAGGATGACTACAAAGAAACAGTGTTTCCTGGGAACTACAAGGCAGATGCACATATGAGCTCATAGCACTTGTAGCAGCATGCAAGAAGTCCCATTCAAGCCCAAGCCAACCCATATTCCAGCATGGAAAGCAGAGTTGGACATGAAATTCCACCCTTGGAGAAGGAGTTACTGACAACTGTTAGCTGCCTGGAGGGAGAGATTTGGTTTTCTCTAAGAATATATGGATCATTGTTATTCAAGCACACTATAGTGGAAAGCAACACATTGAACAATGTTTAGACCCATGGATTAATGAGTTTAATATTTTAAAAAATGGGATACAAAGTTAGGTGGATGGTGGTGAGTGATGGATTTTGGAAGAGTTAGAGGATGGAACTACATATGACCAAAACACATTGTAAGAAGTTATTAAAGAACTAACAAAATTTAAAAAAAATAGAATGTAATAAAGAGACAGAAACTTTGAAGAAAATTTACGCTAGAAATAAAAAATTCAGTAAGTTAAATGGAAAGGTCTGTGGAAGCATTGTAGATAGACTGAACAGAAGTCTTGAAGACAGGGTAGGAGGATTGGAATGTTTAGTCAACTATAAAGGTAAGTTGATAAAAAGTGAAATGGAACATATGAAAAATTGGAAAATAATGAAAAAGATAAAAATCTAAAAACTATGGGCATAGAAAGAGTGGTGATTTTAAAGAAAATGATTCCTAAAAGGAGTGCCACTATTAGGAGCTGTGGCCTTGTTGGTGTGGCCTTGTTGGAGGAGTGTGTCACTGTGAGGATGAGTTTTGAGGGCTCCTATGAGCTAAACTCAATGAGACAGACCACTTCCTATTGCCTGCAAGCCAAAATATAGGACACTTGGCTACTTTTCCAGTACCATGTCTGCCTGCATACCACCATGTTGCACCATGATGATAAAGAACTAAACCTCTGAAACTGTAAACTTCTCCAATTAAATGTTTTTCTTTCATAAGAGTTGCTATGATAAGGGTATCTTGGTTTTAGTTGGTCTTTGGCCTTTTTTCTTTCTTTTTTTTTGAGGGTCTACCACCCAGCTCCCAAATAAATCACAAGGAGACAAATTCTTACTTACAAATGCCTTGCCTTAGCTTGGCTTATTTCTTGCCAGCTTTCCTCAACTTAAGTTACCTTGTCTACCTTTTACCTCTGGGCTTTTCCCATTCTCTGACTTCTGTAAATCTTACTTTTACTCTGTGGCTTGCTGTGTAGCTGGAAGCTGGCCCCTGATGCCCTCCTCTTCCTCTGGCTCCTCCTTATTTTCTCATTCCTCCATCTCTTTTCTTGATCCTTCTTCTCAGATTTCTCCCTGTCTGTATTTTCTCTGCCTGCCAGCCCCTCCTGTACTTTCTCCTGCCTTGCTATTGGTCAGTTCTTTATTAGACCATCAAGTGTTTTACACAGGCACAGTAACACAGTTTCACAGAGTTAAACAAATGCAATATAATCAAAAGTAACACACCTTGAAATAATATTCTACTACAGTGTCTCTTCACAGCAAGAAATGCCATAAGACAGAGGTTGGTACCAGCGAGTAGGGCATTGCCAGACCATGTTTCTGTTTGGAGTAATATGGACTTTCAGAGTTTGGGTTTGGAAAGCATAGAATGCTTTAAATGCTGCTTAATGGGTCATACTAGTAGGAGCATAGAAGAGAGTGGTGCCAAGTGTGAGGATAAGAATGTCAGCACATTGCTTAGAAATCATTCTTGTGGGTGGTGGCACATGCCTTTAATCCCAGCACTCAGGAGGCAGACGCAGGTGGTTAGGGATGTGGATAGCATCTGGGAGAAGTTAGAGGAGGGAAAAAGTGATTAGAATATACTATATAAAAAAAAAGTTCAATGAAGCCAGGCGGTGGTGGCACACGCCTTTAATCCCAGCACTCAGGAGGCAGAGGCAGGCAGATCTCTGTAAGTTCAAGGCCAGCCTGGTCTACAAAGTTAGTTCCAGGAAAGGCGCAAAACTACACAGAGAAACCCTGTCTCAAAAAACCTAAAAAAGAAGAAATGAAATCATTCTTGTGATATTTTGATGAAGAATGTGACTTTTTTTTTTTTTTGACCTTGTCTAAAAGTTTGCCTCAAGCTAAAATGAAGAGTTTGGGATTAATTCCCTTGTCAGAGGAAATCTCAAAATAGCCTAGTATAGACTCTGTTGTTTGGTTACTAGTGTCAACTGTCATGAGGATATATAATGAAAAGGAACAAGCTCAGCAAGAAAAAATATTTGAGAAGTAAAGGAGCACCAGAAAGTGGAATGGAGCTAAGTCCTGTATTCAAGGAGGTAAACAGATTAAGAAATGCATTATAGGGTGTGGTGACCTCAGGGCAATATCCCACTCAGGTAGATTTCCAGCTTGTAAAAAAGAATTAAAGAAAAGCTTAGAGCTGGGTGGTGGTGCAGAACTTTATTCCCAGTACTGGGAAGGCAGAGGCTATTGGATATCTGAGTTTGAACCCAGCTTGGTCTACAGAGCAAGTTCAATGATAGCCAAGCTTAGGCAGTAAAAGAACACAGAAAGCTGGTGAAGATGTAACTGAACGAGGGGCGCATGTTCCAGCCCAAGCAAGCATCAGAACTTGGGAGCTTCAGCCACCTAGTTCTGGAGTAAAGGATAGGAAAAGGGGGCTCTGGAATTTGCTTCCACGTCTAAGGAAAACCTGTGAGGCCAGGCATGTGTCAGGGGTGTCCACGAATGGAAGCCTAAAGAGCTCATTGTGTGAAGCTGTGATGTTGAAGCCTGGATTGCCTTGGAGACCCCAAAATGTTACTAGAGAAGCCAGAGCCATGGGATACCTGCTGAGGAGAGCTGCTAACAGAGAATGGAACCAGCCCAAGAGAAAGAATTGTGGTGCAGTCAACAAAACTGAAAGAATTTGGAGATCTGAAGAGTGTTTGACATTAGACATGGAGATGTAGAGTTTGGAGTTTGCCCAGTTGGATTTTGGTCTTTCTTTTGTGCAAAAATTTTCTCACTATGCTCCCTTTCCTATGTTTTGGAATGGCCATTACATGTTGAAAGTGTGTGATCTGTTTTTTTTTTTTTATTTTGATTTTACAAGGGATTACAGTTAAGAGATTGCGTGAATCTCAGAAGAGCCTTTGAACTTTAGATTTTAAATAAGTTTGAGACTGTTATAGACTATGGGGACATTTGAAGTTGGACTGAATGCATTTTTCATTATGATATGGCTACAAGCCTTTGGGGGCCAGAAAGTAGAATATGGCAGTTTGAAAGAAAATGGGACCAAAGCAAGTGGACCCTTAGAAGTGCCCTATTATTAACATTATTAGAAGCTGTGGCTTTGTTGGAGTAGATGTGGCCATGTTTGAGGAAGTGTGTCATTGTGTGGGCTTTGAGATCTACTATGCTCAAGCTACACCCAATGTGACAGATCATTTCCTGTTGCCAAAATGTAGGACACTTGGCTACTTATCTAGCACATGTCTACCTGCATACCACCATGTTGCACCATGATGATGAAGGTCTAAAACTCTGAAACTATAAGCCATCCCAATTAAATATTTTCCATTATAAGAGTTGCTGTGGTCATGGTGTTTCTCCATAGCAATAGAAATCCTAACTAAGACAGAAGGCATGGAAAACGTTCTGTACAAAACTGAAGTGGAAAAGTTCCTTAATGTGGAGAGAGAGCTGGCCGGCTGAGTACAAGATGTATATACAACATTGACTACACAAAGCCATAAAAGAAACTCCCCACATTTTTGTAATTTTGTAAAGACAAAAATATATGAAGTAAGAGAATATTGAAAGTTTCCAGAGAGAAACACTATGTCACATATAAAGGCAGGCCATCAGAATAGCAGCTAATTCCTCAAAGGAAACATTCCAAGTCAGAGGGGCTTATGCTAATGTATATTTCACATTATAAGAGTCTGCAGCTGTCAACTCAGACTACTAAACTCAGAAAAACTATCTATCACAGCCAAAGAAATTCCCAGTTTCTCAGTCAAAATGATTTTTGCTTGTGTACAAACCATGAGATATGAGGTATTTTTTCTCATATGAAGGTAGAAGATTCTTTCTTTTTTTTTCTCCATAATTAAGTTTTCCCCAGGCTCTGGAGAGTGAATGATTGCTGCTGGTACTCCCAGGTTTTGATTTTAGAGATATGCTGACCCCAGTTGGCAGGAGTATGTCTGTGTCCTAGCAATACAGAATGGCCTCTACAAGGGCTAACTTTGGAAAGTGTCCTTTAGTCTCCTCTAGTCCCTGAACTTTCTCATGATTCTTATGCAAAGACATGGTTAGTAAATGTAACCCCTCCCTTGAAACTGGGGCTCTCCGGAGATATTGTTGGCTGCTGAGGGAAGGAGTCTTTGTCTTCATTTAGACCCTGGTAAGTTACCCACTCGCTAGTGGGTAGCTGCACAATCATGTCCATGAAGAGAGCTCCAGAGAAACTCAGTGAGTCACAGAACAAAAGAAAAAGATCTGATAATGGGAGAGGAACCCACTGGGAGAAAGGACTAAGGAGACAAATGGAAGGGGATTAGGGGAGTGAATGTAAGCAGAATGTGTTACATAGAGTATATTTTCAAAGAACAAATAAAATAAAGTAACATAAAATTGCTACAAATTTCAAGTAAGACAGTTATAATTTTGGAAGATATAAATGTTATTATGATTGAAGATTAATTTTATTAGTAGTGAACATCTATAGGTTGATTCCTTCAAAAAGTTTATTCATATTATTGTTTGGAATAAGTTTCATCTTTCTGTGAGGTTTAATTACTTTACATTGTAAAAATGGCATTGTGTGTGATATAAATTCTTTCACTCCCAACAGCAAAAATAAAAAAAGAGAAGAAAAGAAATTCTATTAATACAAATTTAAAAACTAAACTAACACCAGGTGCAGTAACACACAGCTGCATTCCCAGGACTAATGGTGAAGGCAGGAACATTAGGAACTCAAGGTTAGCATTAACCATCTAGCCAGCATGAGGTCAGTGTGGAGTGTAAAAGAACCTGTATCAGAGTGTGTATATCTATGTTTTAGAATTAATTGATTTATTTGAGAAAAGTGAATTAGATTTTCTTTCAATATGAAAATAGAGTAACTTGAAACATATGTCCAGGATGAACATAAGTATATATAAATTTAGCCTTTTTTCTATGTTTTTCATATTTTTATATATAAGAGCATGGTTTCATATCACTTGAAAACAACTATTAAAGGCTATATTAATGGCTGTATCCTGGGAAAGTGCATAAAATGTATGAAAAAGTAAATAAAAATAAACCTTTATTAACAAAAATATGTGTGCATGTGTGTCTGTGCCTGTGTGTATGTTGTATTTTTTAAACATTTTGTTAAATTAGAAAGTATTATTTTAAAATCTATTTCCAATGGGCTAATTTTTAAACATTTTTTTTACCCATAGACATTAGTCTCATGATTATAAATAAAGCAGTTCCAGATAAGGGGGCAACATTTTCTCTGAAAGCAGATTGTATTGTGCTATAAAATCATGACAACAGTGTGGTCCTAATTACCTCTTTTATTTTAGACATTGGCAGCCAGCCAATGAATTACATTTTTTCACCTAAAAGATACAATCAAATAGTACATGAAGCTTTTGTCGACTCTTAGATATGTAAATTAGGCATGCTATTTAACAAGTTATTTTGTCTTGCTGTTGAGGGGAAACATTGATTTGCAAGAGTAATTACATTCACTATTTTCAGAACAAATAAGAGGCTTCCATGACACAGTTTTGAGGCCATTAGGGCCACAGGCAGAGTTCTTCCTGGTCAGGCCTCTTCAGGACTTGCCTGGGCTGTTTGCATAAAACTCACATTGGAAAGGAGCTGACAGGGACAGTACAGTAATGCGTTCTGGGGCAATTTTGTGTTTTGAAGTCAACTGGGGTTGTCTGCTAAGAGACACCTTCCCAAAAGTCACTGGGAGTTTACACCTGTGAACAGGGTATTTGTCACCAATATATCTTTAGTGGTAAAATAAGTTCAGACCTCTGTTAGGTCTATGAAATCATACCATTAAAATATTCTTCTGGTGACCTAAAAAATGTCTGTGAGCCACTTGAGACCTGTTTAACAAATCTGTTTTGTGCTCTCAGGCTTCAAAGACGTCTAGTCCTACAGAAAGCTGCCCAAACTATGGAAATAATGATAATTTCTAAGGAAATAGGTAACTTAGAGTCCACAAAGTTATATTTTAGGTTTTTGTTTTCCAACCAAAGAATTTAGGGGTTTTATACAACTTAGGAATATCTTTTTTAGATAAACTTTGGAAGAATGTTTCTTTTAATCATATTTAGGATCCAAACTTACTGAATTTAATTTAGTATCAAGAAAAATTAAAAACTAATCTCAACCTGGAAATCTGCATCCAATATCATGTTTGCAGGTATAAGGATGTGTTTAGTCTTTAACTGTATTCTCTAATAGAAAATAGAGTCTTTATTTACTGAGATATTTGTCAAATTACATAGACAGGCTTTAGGTAGAAAGGGACTCCACAGGATTGCCCTCCCAGAGGAAGCTGAGCAGCATCTATAAAATGTTTGTTTCTAGTCGCTCTATTCCTTTAGGGACGAGGTCAAATCATGGAAGCAATTGAGTATCTGTCTCATTCAGCATGTACACTGGTCTTCAGCAACTTCATATCAAAGTATCTGTGAAGTTGATGACAACATTCTTGCTACAATGACTGTATTTGTAAGATTCACTCATGTTAAGGTAAGACATTGTCATTTATTTCCATGATCCCCCTTGTTGCAATATTAGACAGCAGACCAATTAATTAATAATCATCTTTGAAGCAATAAAACTCTAACTTAAAAGCATCTTTGCCCTTTTTCTTTAAAATAAACTGAAGTCCAGCCTTACTATGAAAAAAAATTATTTTACTGCTCCTTTCAAATGATTAATTACATATGGCCTCAATTATGTGTTATTGTAGTACAGAAGCCGAACAACATTTATTAAAGATCAATGTCATGTCCAGGCAATGTGTTCAGAATTTCACAAATGTTGTTCTATTAGTTTTGTGCAGCAGGACTGTGAGACAAGAGTCATTATCATCACTCTATAACAGCTAAGGGAGGTAGATGTCAATAACCCAGTGTGTCAGATGTGACATTGCCAGTCAGCTGCAGAGCTGCAGCGCACAGAGACTATCATGACTTCAAGCCTGTTCCTACTGAATAGCTTGAGCAAAGGAATGCCAGCATTTTACCTACAGAGGATAATTTAGTCACCTTGTGAAATATTTATTTGGATCTTGAATTGCCTCTAAAGCAACACTTTTAATTAGTTATCCATTACTATTTAGTAGTTACTAATAAGGAGAAAAACCAGACAGTTTATTGAGTTCAAAAGAGTCTTTATTTGTCCTTTCTGTTATTTTAGAAATTAGTCACATGTGCACAAGTGGCAATTAAAATGAAATTAATCTACAAACTGAGTGTCTCAATCTCACTAGCCGTGGTTCAAGTGTTCCGTCTTGACTTTCTGGCTATCGTACTTGCCTGCAATAGTTACAGCACAGTTTTAAGACTAAAGAGCACCCTGTTGGAAAATGCTGGCCTGTGGTAGAGAGGGGCGTGATGGCTCCCCTGCTGTTCTCCTTGTGTCTGACACCCAACTTCAGGAGTAGTCTCAGCTCTTGTGCTCCAGAGAAGAAGGACTCACTTTGGGGCACAGGTAGGACAAGCCAGTTGTTAAGGTTTATTTCACCAGATGGAAACTCAAATTTAAAACAGATCTTCCAGAAGGGAGACCAGGGAAAGCTGACTGGTCATGCAGGGCCCGTTTCCATTATCTCGGCTTCTCAGTTTAGTTCTTCAATATCCTCATTCCTTCCCCTCAAAATGGGTGGTCTTTTTTGTGCTAGAATAGGTGGAGAGTTTTGTATAAACTGTTTTTTATCCACAATTCAGTCTGCTACTTTAGAACAAGACATAAGAATCTGTGTAAAGTTACAACTCCCCACAGGATTGGGACATTTACTAGGAGAAAGGACAACAGTGTCTTTTACACATGCTTCTTAGGAGATGATTCAGGAGAACTATCAAGAGTTTGCCAAGACATGCATTGTTGGTCCCGTATTTCCTGGTACAGTCAGCTTGTCTGATGCAAGGCCTCTTTCTTTCTTTTCTGTCACTGACATAGTTGTATTAAGGCTAACATTTATTCTCATGGAAACAAAGATTCTATAGGTACATTATAGATTTTGATAAACAGATAGGCATATGGAGATGATCTTTGTCTTAGGATATAATGCCCTGACAAGAACAGCATACAGTCATTGAAAATACCACTGTCAAACTTCCATTGATTCTGCCTAACCTACCAAGGATCATTGTTTAGTCTAGGCAACTTTACATGTTTTTTGAATACTGGCATTAACATAGTTCAGCAAATCACCCCCAAACAAAGGTTGTTTTATAATAAAATGTAAAATATCCTATGTGGTTTACCAGGGCTATTGTTTTCCACCAACACACAAATCCTCTTATCAATATCCCAGGAGACAATTTAAATTCAAAATCTGAAATATGGTTGTTACTGAATGCATATCTGCTTCCTTACCACTGTGTAGGTAAGAACTTAGACATTCTAAGGCACAGAGTGTATGTATACCTGTGCACATACAGAAACATATAAGTACATATACAAATAAGTTGTTTTAAATTAATGTATACAAATAAGTACTATATTAAGTGAAGTCAAGGACTGTCCCACTGAGGATCTGAGGATTTAATTCTGGCTTATTGGTTAGCACTTTTGCTTCTATGCAATGACTTGAGAATGCATATTGAAGATGATTGCCCTAGAGAACTAATTGATATCATCATCCATATGGTTGTTATATAAAGATATTAAAAGTGGAGTGAATTTCAAAATATTTCATTAGATAATCTTGTTTTCAAAGGACATAAATGGTCATCATCACCCTTCCTACTTTATAACTTATCTTTCTCTTGTTTCTCTTGTTTCTCTTGTTTCTTTATTTCAAATTTCCATTTGCTACATATATAGAAAAATTTAGGGTTATTTTATAGAAATTCATGAACTCAGGAAATGTGAGATCCTTGAGATTACATGTTATTTTTATCTTTTATTTTTCCATAACCATTCCATAAGGGGAATGGTCCAAACCTCCCCAGCTGAGCACTTAGTGAGGCTCCAGTCAGTAAGGACTGTGGTCCCAAAGTCTGTGCAACTTAAACTGTCCACAGAACGCTTAGAGTTCAATATTTGAGACACTTTGTGTTCAAAGATTTTTTAAAAAATAGACAGATGTCTGAATTTATTCAACTTTCACTATTACAGAGATGAAGTACCATAGTAACCAGAAATAAACACTTGCATATTTGATGAAGAGATAAGACATTTCCTTGCAAACACATTGGGGTAGATGTGGTTGAGATCAACTTTAGAATTTAATAAATAAAATAGATTCATTTTAACTGCTTGAAAGAGAAACAACAAGAAAACTGAGGATCTGAGAGGAATTATTGACAATGATAAAAAATGTTCTATCTTAGTTTATACCAATCTCAATGCTGTATAAAATTCAGAGACTAAGTAGAGTGTGGGGATTCTATGGCTGAATTAAACTCCCTATGATTGTAGCTAAAATAATAACTCTTTTTACATTCTTCACACTTAACTTCCTACTTTGTTATTTTTCATTTCCAATCTTTTGTGGAATTTTGATAAGAAAACAGTATGCAACTATGAACTTTTGCTATCATTTCTAAGGCTGTTTTCCTCCTTCTACCTTGTGAGTGTCAAAAGATTGATGCCCATTTCACAGCTGGTGTTACTTTCAGTGTTAAATAATTAACATTTTTGTGTGATTACCCTCTTGAAACAAATAAAATGCTGTTTTCAGTCCACACACTATTTTTCCTTAAGAAGGCTGCTTTAGGCTAATTTGTTATTATGTGGAAGGTCAGGGAAAAGTAAATCTCCTGAATACATTACAGGGACTTTTTTAGATTTGTTTGGTTTACATGAATGTGTTTGTGCTTGAGGGCATGTGCTTGCAATGGTCGCAGGACAGCTTGTGGAAGTCTGTGTACTCTTTCAAGCATGTGGATCCCAGCAATCAAACTTAGTTTGTCAGGCTCACCAGCCTTTCCTGACTGAGGATCTCACTGGCTGAAAGGAACATTTCTAGTGCAATACTTTATATCAACCTTTGTGTCTGACAATGTGATGCAATTGAGAAATCCATAATAAGTCCCCTGCTGTTCCAGAGTACACACCTTCTCTTCTGGGAGAAAAGAGCTGCCAGATGATCAGCACCCAGATCCTTGTAAGCACTGCTTCACTTGCTTCAGTTTGCAGGAGCTGTAGAATCTCTTTCTATCTGACTCTGTCTGTCTATCTGTCTCTATCATCTATCTATCTATCTATCTATCTATCTATCTATCTATCTATCTATCTATCTATCTATCTATCATCTATCTATCTATTATTTATTTATCATAATTATCATCTCTCTATCTTTGTGTGTGTGTGTGTGTGTGTGTGTGTGTGTGTGTGTGTGTTTCTGTTTCTGTCTCTCTCTGTGTGTCTCTCTCTCCAGAAAAATTGAACAGTTGCCACATTTTCTTGAGATGCACATGGGAGATGTGAGTCCAGCCAGGAGGCTCAGCACATGGAGCATTGGGCTGAGCAATAGTTTCATTAGGAGCTTCTGAATACTGGGAGGCCTCTTGTGTTTGGTGTGAGTAGAAACAGAGTCTACGGATCAGTGGTAATTCTGCATTGTTGTATTTTCTCCACCTGTATAGCTAATTATGTATTTGCATAATCCAATCATATAGGAGAAATACATTTATATAAGCATATATGTGTGTGTTTATACAACCTAAATTTTGAAAACATATCTAAAAACATAGGTTGTTTTAACAAAAACCACTGAAAAAAAATACATTGAAATATCTTTCCAAAGAGGTTAACTAAATTCAGTGTTGATACACTGGGTGGGGTCAGTTGCTGAAACCCACACTGTACTGTGATATAGTCTATTCTATCCCACACCACAGCACTATAGAACTGCTCTAACATGGACTCAATAGCTCAATGGGGTAGCTCCCAGTGACACAGATGCTGGCTAAGAAAGGACAAAGATTTTGTTTAGGATCTCACACAGTACCTTCTATTAGCAGTTGCTCTTAGATGACATCTGGATTTAAAAAGAGAAAGGCTACTACACTCAGTGGAAATTTCACTTTCATGGCTCATAGGGTTTCTTTTATATTTATTACCAAATGTTAGAATATTTAAATGTCATTTTGACTGTATGAGATGTCTTGAATTAATACATATCAAATCAACAAATGTGCTTTGATTAGCTGCATGTGAGCTAAGATGATAGCTTTTCAACATTCAGAGCCATTGTCCAGAGGCATCTATTTCACATACTTAGCCCTGTGATGCAGTGTCCTGCAAGGTAGTACTCAGTGCATCACTGTATCTGTCAGAACTGCTCACTTACGCTTTGCATTTAGAATCATAATGAATACTAAGAATTTATTTTTCTCTCTTTTTAAATGTAAAATGGCTACATTTTTCAGAAAACATAATCAAAAGGTAGAAGGGGATTTAATTCTTAAATGTAACAACTATGAATATTTTAATGTATTTTCTTCTTAGATATTTCTATGGGTGTTTATATTTTCAGATTTGCAGTTATTACATACATGAAATACAATTGGGATTATACTTCCAAATTTTATATCAGATACATACTTTTATGTTAACATATAGTCACAAATTTTATATTAATATTAATACATTGCTTTATAATGTTTCTATGCCAGTTTTTACATACATACTACATTAATGGGTCACTGTCAAGAAGAAACCTTAAAACAAGGAAATATTGCTAAAATTCTGACTCAGAATCCAACTCCACCTTTGACCTTACTATTTGTCATGTCATTCACTGAACAGTGCTCATATGTCCTGGCATGGAGATATTCTGTGGTTTCCAGAGTCTGATAAACATCTCCTCTAGGGTCTGGAGAACCCCTGGGAATCAACATCCCTAGGGAACGGCTCTCCCGCAATGGCCGGTAGACTTCACAGTAAATAACCAGTTCTTTTGTCCCTTGGGAGGATTTTTTTTTCACACAAGTCCAGCTTTTCCTGGAAATTCCTTCTCAATCAATAAAATGTACTCACAACCAGAGTGTGTTTCTTCCTATTGTAATAACTAGAAATCAACAATTCTCATATTCTATTTTGCTCACCATATATCTAAGAATTATGTCTGGAAAAAAATCTTTGTGAAACAGTTTCACAAAGACCAGGCTATCCTGGAATGAGATATGTAATAGAAGATGACCTCACACAGAGGTTCTGCCTGTGGGTTGCAACCCCATCGGGGTAGAGTGATCCTTTCACAGGGGTTGTACATCAGATATCCTGAATATTAGATATTTTCATTCTGATTCATAACAGTAGCAAAATTACAAGTATGAAGCAGCAATACAAATAATTTTATAGTTTGGTGTTGCCACAACATGAGGAACTATATCAAAAGGTCACAGCGTTAGGAAGGTTGAAAACCACTGACCTAACATATGACCCTCCTTCCTCTACCTCCCAAGTTCTGAGATTGCAGGCATGCACACCACACCTAGTTTATACATTGATGAAGATCATACTCAAGCTGTATCCCCAGCTCTGATCGTAACTATTTTTTAAAATATACTTAGGTTCCTTGATGGTTAAAGTAAACTAGACAAAGTTATGCAGAATGTTGGACCTCAGAATTCTTGTTATTTTTTGTTCTGCTTGTGTTTTCAAAATATAAAGTAAGATAATTAGATGTTTCAAGATATTGAGGTCATTGCCTCTGTAGAATGATCCAAGGCAAGAAATATACCAATTAATGTTAAGAAACAAAAGTTATATGAATTTGATAAATGAAAATGGAAGGCCATTTTAAAATTATTATATTATAATTTATAATTTAGTAAATGCAAATAATATTCTTAAATTGTAAGTTGATAAACGTATCTTATTTTTAAATTATTTTGGCAAATTCACTGGTGCGGCGAGCCCTGACCAGCAGGGAATAACACCACGACTCGAGGATCCTTCTTCAATCACGGTTTATTGAAGCGCTGCTCGGTTGAGGGAGAGCTGAAGGTGAGGGGCCCCGACCACGGATGTCGGCGTGCTTATATGCAGGTTGTAGGCGTGTCTAGCTGGCCTGACACCCGAGGCTTATTGGGATTGGTCAGCTGGCGTTGCTAGGCAGACTGGCGGGCGGAAGAGTGCCAAACAGCACGGCGGAGCTGCTGTGGCAAACAACTTAGGGCGACGCCCTGAGAGGAAGCCGGCGCCATCTTGTAATGGCGGACAGTCGTCACAGTTCCCCCTATATTGTTTTAGAAAATGGCAGAAAAGGACTTACTCCTGTTCAGGTCTCCACCTCATGATGCGTAGACCGATCGAAGGAGGCCTTAGCTAGCCAACACTCCTTCTCCAGTGCAATGGGTGTAAACCCTTGGAGGTGCAAAGGCAGTGAAGGACTAGTGGAGCAATAGTACAGTCCCTCTGGGTGCAATGGCATGAACGCCTCCAGGTGCAAGGGCACTGCACTATGCATCCCTGAGTACAGCTATCCAGGCTTTAGGGGAACTGCCCGCGTCCAAAGCTGCCAAAGCCTTAGCAATCGCCATTTTTTCCACCTTACGCCTTCGAGATATCCGACACAGCAAGAACAGCGCCAGGATAACGCCCGCAGCAAGTGCACAACCGAACATGCCAACTCCCACCCATTCCTTAAACAGGGAAACTGCTGAGGTGATCCAAGAAGTCATTCCCTCCGCCAGGCTAAGGTCCATTCGTGTGGAATTAATGGTCACTACTGCCTGTCGGAGTTGAGCGAGAAGAGCATCAAAGTCTTGGGACCAATTGCCTGCAAGATGAAGAGATAGAGAGCGAGACAAATTTGCAGCCCTAGTATAATTTTCATAGGGAACGCTGGTAATGCAAAGGGCATTAAATTTCCATTCACAGCCCAACTGGGCTAGTTGCCAGGTCATGTCCAGCTGTTCTTGGACAAGATCTATTCTTTGATTTACAATTAGTATTCCGCCTCTGAGGCGTGTATCAATAACAGCTTGTGAGTCCAGAGCTTGTGCCACTGTTTGAGAAAGACTGTTGAGGGTGGAAGCTGTCTGGACTGTAGTAGACATGGCTATGCCAGCAACCGTGGCGGCTGTGGCAGCGGCGGAGATGGCCACTATAACCGCTGCAGTGATACCAAAATCTCGTTTAGGTCTAAACAGTGTCATGGTGCTAGGTGCTTCCACTGGCACAGGGACCCACCGTGGGACTCTGGCCACCAAGGCTCTAGTAAATTGTTCTGCATCCCAGCATTGAGAAAGAAAGCATGTTTGATTAGTGCAATTGCTAAAGGAAGAATTGCTTAATATAAACAAAAATGGAGAATAAACACACACAGGAGCAGGAGAATATGTATAATTATAAAGATGTTCTACTATTGTTTTATATCCACCAGTTGGTGGCCCCTTTGGCTGAAAAACTGTAACATTGCCCTCCTCGCTAACCTGCGCTTTCATGGTCGAATTTACAACGAATGTACCTGAAAAATTAGAAAGACCTGCTGTTCCCCCTTGTAGGAGGGAAAAGGCATTCAACTCAGTACAACTACCCTTAACACCACAGAGTATCCATTTATCATAGGGTTTCATTCGTGGGTTCTGGATGAAAAGACCTTGATTATACATAACCCTACTTCTCTTAGGACCTCGCATATCAGGTGAAAATGTAAAATTTTTGCTAGCATCAGCCCAAGCAACTGCGGTTGACTGACAATCAGACCAAGGCCAAATCTCCTGCTCATAAGTACCCCAGCAATGCGGGGCAAATCTTTGCTGGGCTGGTGGCGTCTCGGAATCCGGGAGATTATCCTTTGAGCTTAAAAAGGTGCCGTTGAACCAAACCGCCTTCTCAAACACAGCGGCATAGGTGAGATAATAACATTGGGTTTGATTTGCATTACATGTAATATCCCCCCCAGTAAGATTCCGAAGTTGCTGCTCATTTTTAAACCATGCTAAACCTTGTTTCCTAAAGGCCAGGCAGGGTTCATTGTCTGGATCTACATCAGTTAACACAAAACAAAGTGAACCCTCTTCCTGAAATTTTCTATCTTCTCCTAAAGGGGCAATCTGTTTGTCTAATGGCAAAGAGGGGAGGCCCAACTCTTTAGAAGTGGTAAAGAATCTAGGGAACACAGCCGCATTATGGCGGACTGGCATGGGCTTCGGGTAGGCTGACAGGATCCCCCATCTCGGCTCCATCTTCCCTACGCTCCATGTCATCAGGAACAGCAGCAGGCCCATCTTCCAGTAGCTTGGAATCTTCCATGGAATCATCCTGTGGCGCTTCTTTCACTTTCCTGGTGAGCCTTTCTGGCACCCAGATGGGATCCGGACGTTCCTGTGGAAAAACACAAATAGCTCCCCTGGATCTCATTATAACTGGATCCGGGCCATACCATTTATCATCAAGCACATCACGCCACAATACCAGTTGTTGATGGGCAGAGGCCAGACATGAATGACGGTCAGCGGCCGTCCTATTGTCTGCATCTCGAATTAAAAAATTCAAAGTAAATAAGGCATAGGCAATCCTTTCTTTAGGGGTAGCGTATTCTGCTATTCCCCCTTTTTGTTTAATTAACAATTCCTTGAGTGTGCGGTTGGCACGCTCAATGATGCCTTGACCCTGAGGGTTATAAGGTAGTCCTGTTTTGTGAGTGACTTGCAATTGAGTACAGAAGTCGCGGAACCCTCGGGATGCATATGCTGGGCCATTGTCAGTTTTTAATATGTGTGGTTTTCCCCAAGCAGCCCAGGCATCCAGGCAGTGGGTTTTCACATGAATCACCTTTTCCCCAGCCAGTGGTGAGGCAAAAATGACCCCAGAATAGGTGTCAATGGAAACATGTACATACTTAAGCTTTCCAAATTCAGGAATATGGGTTACATCCATCTGCCAAAGGGTAAGAGGTTTAAGACCTCTGGGATTGACCCCCACATGGGGGGGATGCAGAAATTGGACACACCCAGTGCATTGCTTAACAATTGCACGCGCTTGCTCACGAGAAATCGAAAATTTCAAGCGCAGGGTGTTAGCAGGAACATGATAAAGACGATGAAACTCTGTTGCCTGAGAAACAGAATCATTCAAACACAGAAATGCAAGGCGTGTCGCCTTATCAACCAAATCGTTCATGGCAGCCATAGGTCCAGGCAACAAGGAATGTGCTCTTATATGGCCAATATAAAAAGGGTGGTTGCGTTTTAAAAGAGCATGCCTAATCTGTACCAATACAGGAGCTGCCAAGCTATGCATTTGAATAACAGCATCTGTTTCTAAATGGGCAACTGCATTGACCACATAATGAGAATCAGAAAAAACATTTATAGCACAGTTTGAAAAGTCCTGAAAAACTTGTAAAACCACTAAGCATTCCACCACTTGAGGTGTATCAGGTGTAAACTGGAATACTTTTGGATCTTGACCTGTCTGGGCATATGCACCATGACCTGTTCTAGACCCATCAGTGTACACCGTCACTGCACCTACAATAGGTGATGAAGCAGCCTGTTTTGGAAAATAAACTTCATTTTTATTTACGAAAAGAAGTAATTTGTCAGAAGGGAGGTGATTATCAATTACTCCAGAATAAGAGGTTATTAATACTGGCCAATTTTCTGTAGAGGCCACTAGAATTTGAACCTGTTCTTGAGTATAAGGAATAATAAGTTTGTCAGGCTCTTTACCAAAATGTTGAATTGCTAATTTTATTCCCACAAAGGCTTGGTGAGCAACCAAGTCTGGATAATATGAGAGTGTTCTCAGCCCGGGGGATTGTCCCTGAATCCACAGTAAAGGCGCATCCTGCCACAGGACTCCTAGGGGGACTCCTGCTGTTTGCAAGATGCATAACAGCAAAGGCTTTTCAGGTTGCAGTCGAGCGACTTGTGCTCGACCAATAGCCTCCTCCACTATAGCCAGAGCTCGACTTCCCTCGGGAGTCATACTTCGGGGAGAGTTGACATCAGGATCTCCTTCAAGAATTTTAAACAAGGGCTGTAAGACATGCCGAGGTATATCTAGATACCCGCGAAGCCAATTTATGTCACCTAATAACTTCTGGAAATCATTCAAGGTATGAAGATGGGAGGTATTTATACATATTTTTTGAGGCCTTATGGCTTTGCCATCTACCTGGGCTCCTAAAAAGTGAACTATCTCTGTCTTCTGCACCTTCTCTGGGGCGAAAAACAGTCCCCATTGCTCCAGACCCTTTTGCAGTGCTATAAAAGATTTGTCCAACAACTCAACATTGGAGGCAGCTAACAAAATATCATCCATATAGTGAACTATACGAACAGAGGGAAAGCTATGCCGAATAGGAGCAATGGCCTTGGCTACATAAATTTGGCACATAGTGGGACTGTTAGCCATGCCTTGAGGTAAAACCTTCCACTGATATCTCCTATCTGGTTCTTCATGATTTATGGAAGGGAGAGTAAAAGCAAATCTTTCTCTATCCCTCGAAGCGAGAGGAATAGAAAAGAAACAATCCTTAATGTCAATTACATATACAGGCCAGCCCTGAGGAAGGGCTGAAAGTAAAGGTAGCCCTCTTTGCACTGGGCCCATAATCTTCATTTGATTGTTAATTGCTCTCAAATCATGTAATAATCTCCATTTTCCTGATTCCTTTTTAATAACAAATATGGGGGAATTCCATGGAGAAAGTGAGGGCTCGATGTGTCCCAACTCCAATTGTTCCTGAATCAAATCTTTAGCAGCCGAAAGTTTCTCATATGTTAAGGGCCACTGAGGCACCCATACCGGCTTATCAGTTGTCCATGGAATGCATAACATTTCCTCAGTGGTCCCTAGGAAAAACCCAGACCCTTCTTATCTGTTTTAAATTTCTCGGGGATGGGCTCAGTCCTTCCTTGTAATGATTGTCCTAGCCCTCTCCCGGGCAAATAACCTTGCCTTCTCATTATTTCTTTACTAACTTCTGAATATTCATTAGTCAACTTCAATTGCATTTGCTGCTGGATATCTCTGCCCCATAGATTAATAGGAATCTGCACTACAAACGGTTGAAAGGTACCTCGTTGTTCTTGAGTCTGCCAATATAGTGTTTTTGCACTAATTTCAGGTGTTTCTTGGTAACCCAGGCCCTGTAAAGATTGGGATGCCTCCTGTAGAGGCCAATGTCTTGGCCATTCCTCCCGGCGCATGACGCTCCTGTCCGCGCCAGTATCCACAAGGCCCGAGAACTCTTTGCCCTCAATCTTTAATGTTAGCATTGGCCTGCTGCCAAGGTCCAAGGACAGACAGGCTAGATCTACACCTGTTGAGCCAAAGCCCTGAGAGCCTCGTTGTTTAGCCTTAGTTGGAAAGTTTTCATGTATGGAAGGGACTATCAACAATTGTGCAATGCGGTCTCCAGGGGCAATCGATATGATCCCAAAAGGGGAGTGACACATGACCTTAATTATACCCTGATAGTCTGGGTCTATTACTCCAGGCAAGACTGTCAGACCCCTCATAGTATTAGAAGATCTCCCTAAAACTATTCCTACAGTATTATCTTGAAGGGGTCCTGACATGTCAGTGTCAAGTATTTGTACTCCCATGCTTTGAGTCAGTACCAGTCCGGAGGTGGCACGGAGGTCCAGCCCTGCGGAGCCTGCGGTTGCTCGCCTGACTTCGGCGGCGGGCGCAGATTGGGTTCCTGAATTGCCCCATATGCATTCGGGCCCTGAGGACGGGGGCCCCGCTGCCCGTTTTTTGGCATCGGGGAGCGGTTTGAGTCAGGAATGGGCTGCCCATTGATGTCCCTGACAGATCTACATTCATTAGCCCAATGTTTCCCTTTTTTGCATCTAGGGCAAGTTCCTGGAGTTTTGGCATTGTTGCTGGCAGTTCCAGGACCGGACTGTGGGCAGTCGCGCTTTACGTGCCCCGTCCGTCCACATCTAAAGCAGGCTCCTGTTCCTTTGTTTGCTCGTCTGCTAGCAGCCATAACGGCTGCCGCAAGGCCCGCGTTGGTAAGAGGGCCACCTATCTCTCTACAGACTTTCAGCCAGGCTTCAAGCCCTCTACTTTTCCATGGTGTAATGGCTCTCCTACATTCTTTTGTAGCTTGCTCGTATACTAGCTGCTGAACTAGGGGCATTGCCTCCTCTGAGCTGCCAAAGATCTTCCCTGCAGCTTCCATCATTCTTGCCACAAAGTCTGAAAAAGGCTCATTTGGTCCTTGTATGATCTTTGTAAGGTTACCGGACACCTCCCCCCTCTTAGGTAAGGTCTTCCATGCTTTCAAATAAATCTCATTGATCTGGCTATACACTTGTATTGGATATGCTGTCTGATTAGCTGCCCATTGCCCTTGGCCGAGTAGCATGTCAGCTGTCCAGGCAGGCTGTTGAAGTTGCTGGGCATTAATGCGTGCCTGAGCATGGGCCATATCGGTGACAATGGACTTGAAATCCAAATATTGTCCCGTGGAAAGACATGCTTTTGCTACCTCCATCCAGTCTGATGGAGTCATAGCTTGAGTAGTCAATCTCTGCAACAAGGTCTGTGTATAACTTGCTGAGTGGCCATATGTTTGGGCCGATTGCACTAGATCTTTAAGCTGTTTATAAGAAATTGGTTCATGCCATCTATTATTTGTCTGAGGATCTTCAAATACGGGGAAGGCGGAAGCTAATTTGGACCAAGTTTTTCCCCGAATAAAGTGACATCCGGAACTCGGTTCATCATATGGTGGCGGTTTCCGCCCGCCAGGCAGTGGCGCCTTACTACCTAGTGGCAGTTCCCATTTACCATATCTATCCTGTTCATATCTAGCAGCTTCCTCTTCCAAATCTATCTCTTCCCCTTCTGACAATTCGTCCTCTGACTCTTCCTCATCTGAAAGATGCATTGCAGCAAACTCATCTAATACCGGGTAGAGCGGTGCACTCGGTTCTACCCCTAGTGTGCCTTCATCCTTTTTCCCTTTTGTCTTTCCCTTTTGTTTTTGTTTTTCTCCTTTCTTTTTCCTTTTTTCCCCTTTTTCCTCATCATCCCTGCTGTCTGTCCCTGAGAGACTGTCCTGATATGCCGTTAATGCCCTTCTGCCTGCCCTGAGCGCCTCCATATTTCGATCGTCTTTTAAACAAGATCGCATCAGCTTCCAGAATGGAAAAGTCCCTGCTTTAAGTGTACCTTCCTCTCTGGCTCTCGCTAGGTCTTTCCCTAGTTTGTCCCAGCTGGGGACAGTTAAGTCTCCAGAGACCGTAAACCACGGAGCCGTCCGATCGATATCCTGCAAAACCTGTCTAAGGGTACTGTTACTGATTTTTAAACCTCTCTGGCGTAAAATCGCCTGGGCTGGCTGTATGAAAGCCTCACAATGTGAACTGTGCTTATTACCCATGATACTTATTTATCTACACAAGATTTATCCACGGGCGTGCGCTGCCGCTTTATCTACAGCGGACTTACTTTCGCTTTAGACACAGCAACAAAGGCACTCTTGCCCGGGCTTGTGGCACCGGAGCCAAAAACAGCACAAAAGAACAGCAATAAAAATCAGAGGGAGCAGTCCAGCAACAATAAGAGGGTCAGTTCCCGCAATCAACATGCCCGGGGACTTACCGACGTCGTCCGCTTCCCGTGTGAAGTTCTGAATCCTCTTCGGCCCCTCACCGTGGTGCTGCCACGGAGGTTCCCGGGTTTCGGCACCAGCTGTGGCGAGCCCTGACCAGCAGGGAATAACACCACGACTCGAGGATCCTTCTTCAATCACGGTTTATTGAAGCGCTGCTCGGTTGAGGGAGAGCTGAAGGTGAGGGGCCCCGACCACGGATCTCGGCGTGCTTATATGCAGGTTGTAGGCGTGTCTAGCTGGCCTGACACCCGAGGCTTATTGGGATTGGTCAGCTGGCGTTGCTAGGCAGACTGGCGGGCGGAAGAGTGCCAAACAGCACGGCGGAGCTGATGTGGCAAACAACTTAGGGCGACGCCCTGAGAGGAAGCCGGCGCCATCTTGTAATGGCGGACGGTCGTCACACACTGGTAAATTCATTATTATTACATTTACTAATTAAAAGATAAGTTACATACTCTATAAGTGTGAACTTTCTCTTAGCTTTCCATTTAAAGCGGGTAGACAAAAAGAGGAACCAGAAGCCTGAGACTTCATATCTCTTTCCAGTCTCTTCTCCCTAGCTGTAGAAAGGGCTCTGTTGCTCACTGGTTTTGGGAGCTAGTGTAACTCTCGTCTCCTAATCAGTTGCATCATTCATAGAAGTTAAATGCTAGTGTCTAAATCATCCAAATTGAGGTACCTGGGATAAAACACTGGACTTATGATAAACATTCAGATAATACAGTACATGCTCAGTTTAGGTATGCAAGATATTATGTGGTAACTTGAAAAAACAAAATCTTTATGTTCTATGTGATGAGTATATGTCACACTATGATGATTCTATCTCTCATATATATTTTCAACAAATTTTTTTAAACATGAACTTTGGTTTCATACAGAGTATTTAGATAGATACAGTTAAACAGGTTTGTTTTTTCCTTTTATCTACCATTTTTAAGCTTAAAAATTATTTTCACTCATCACCTGAGGTTTGAAAATGTTGATACAATTTAATTAGAAATGGCATATTTTGAACTTGTATGCTCAGTTGATGTCTTTAAACAATATGGTAAGAAAAATTTAAGACTATACAATTGGTTCCTCCACTTATATCTATTTTAAAGAATAGTGTTATTTACAAATGTTACCTCTCTGTGTTGGATGTTTAGGAAACATGAAAATGTCATTCACACATTTCTGATGATTAGTATTTAGGTAGGGGTTGTATAGCATGTCTTCTGAGATAAAGCCTTCTATATTGAAGGGAAACTCATTAAGACACAAAATTTTCTTAAAGAGCGGTGCATGATTCCATCCTGTAGAGAGGCTCCTTAAACTTTGAGAGTAAACCACTAGAAGGCTTCAGGAACTCCCTAAAACTGACATGACACACTAGTTCCCTCCATCCCTAAGCATATACATACAGTAAGGGCTGCTGAGAGATACTATTAGATAAGCTGTGTTTCCAGGAAGACTCTCACTCCATCTCAGCTGCCTAGAAGACTAGGACCACTGAACTTTCTGGAAGAGGCTCCAACCACCTGGGATTCCTGAAAGAGACACACTTCAACTTCTTAACTGCCTGTAGATTGTGCGTTAAGCTCCAGGTGTCTATATTTCATGAGCTGTCACTCATGGTGAGGAGATGCTTTGGATGATATAACTGTGTTTGAATCATTTCTAATCTTGTAAGTAACTCCCGACCCATACTACCGCAAATACGCTCAATAAAACTCATTGGTTCAGGAAGCAGTGCCTTGGTAGTATTCTTACTTTGGTCTGTGATTGGTTCCCTTTATGAGGTAAGCAGATCATTGGTCACATTTCCCCAGGAGTAGTATCACATAGCACTCAACTGTATTTTGCCTAGGAACTGACTCAACCTTATTTTTGATGTGATTTTGTTTTGGTCAGTTTTATGATTGAGTCTCATGATGTAGTCCAAGCTGACTTCACATGCAGGATCCTCTTGTTTCAGCATCACAGGTGCTGGAATTAGAAGTGCTTATGCTCATGCCAGCATTAGCCTAGTTGATGAACTGCTCTTTTCCTTGTATATCTTTGCAGTCTGATCTCAGTCAGTCTTTATCCATTTCAGTTTTGAGTCTTTGTTTGCTCTTGACGACTCTTAGACTGCCGTTCCCTCTATAACCGTACAATAGACTTCTTCCAGTGTCCTGCATATAGCAATTTGCTAAGTTGATCTCTCTAAAGGAATGTTAAAGAATCCAGACAATGTCAATCACTCAAGCAAAATTGTAGTAATGAGAAATCTAAGTTGGCTCCCAAAATTCCCATTGCCTATGTGATAATGTCACCTGGATACAGACAAAATCATGATAGGATAACCTTTTCTACCAATGACATGTTATTTGACCAAAGATGTAGTTATCTTATAAGATGATTATGAATCTATCAAAGGATATTGTCTAATCAGTCCTAATCAGGTGAAGATTTAAGAAAGATGTAGCAGCAGACCCCTTGCTAAGCTAGATAATCCACAGTATGGTTGTGACCCATACCAGATGAAGGGCACCCTTGAGGTGGCCTCAGGCCCTCTTATCAGTCATCTGCTCAGTAAGAAAATGGGGACCTCGGTTCTATTCAGTAAAAAAATAAATGTGATTCACATCTGAAAGGAATTTCAGATAAAGTACAGACTAGAGTAAAGGCTTGACTGAAACTTTAAAATCCAGAGCAGAAAATCTGTTTGTGCTCTGATGGCACTTGTGACCCAGTAACCCCAGGGTAAGAAAAGGTTTTATATTAAAAAATGAGTGGCCATGTGACAGGAGAAAATAAATTCACTGTTATAGTCTGGATCACAATGCTTCACAATCACTCTCCCAGGGATGTCCAGATTTTCTACCCTAGTACGTGATACTGTCAGCTATAAAAGCATGAGGCCACATTCATAACCATCATGGGACCTGCACAGTCAATGCTTTTGTTATTTTGTTTTGAGGCTCTTGTCGAGGGCTGCTCAGTTTTATGCTCTATGTAGACGTTGTCAATTTTGATTTTAAGTGAGTTAGAGTAACTCAAAGCATGAATGCTCTTCAGAGTTTTAAAAAACAGACTGTAAAGAATTGTAATGGGAATGATGGCCTATATCTGTAATCCCAGCATCTAGAAGGTAGAAGCAGGAAAAGTAGGAGGTAAAGGCCAATCTTGTGTATATAACAAGTTCATGGCCAACCTGGGCTGCGTGAGAACCTATCTAAGAGGGAGGGAGAGAAAGGTAGAGGGACAGAGAATTGAAACCATCTAGTATCAAACCCCACTTGGTAAAAACATATTAATAATAGTAGTAATGATGATGATGACAATAACTGATATTATTATTGGAAATACACATTTTATATGAAAGTTGTGACACAATATGTAAAATTTTTTATTTAAACTTTACTTCTCTTGCTATCTTTATTTAATATATGGGGAAAAACTTAGAACAATGGAGTGATATGATGAAATCCATAGTGCCTCATTGGCAGAACTGTTTTTAAAAAGTCTTGTAAACTATGGAATCTGAGCTGTAGATCTGAATCTTCATATCTATCTTGTTATATTTTTAATGAGTGGCATTTTCGGTGTATGTCTTAGTGACCTTTATATTGCTCTGAAACAGTTCCACGACTAAGGAAACACGGAGAAGAGAGAGTTTATTAGAAGGTTGTTTACACCTTCAAGGTAAAGTTCATGACTATCATAGCAGGGAGCATAGTAACAGGTAGGCCTAGTACTGGAACAGCAGCTGAGAGCTCAAAAGTTAATACAAAAGCCACAAGACAGAGGGGAGAGACAGAGAGAGAGAGAGAGAGAGAGAGAGAGAGAGAGAGAGAGAGAGAGAGAGAGAGAGAGAGAGAGAGAGAGAGAGAGAGAGAGAGAGAGAGAGAGAGAAATAGGAAATCGTGTGAACTTTTGAAACCTCAAACAAGGCCACATCTTAATTCTTCCCAAATCATTCTACCCACTGAGGAGAAGGACATTCTCATTCAAATTACCATGGTATAGAGCCAGGAAAGTTACTACATTTGAAATACTTCAAGTGAGAATCATTGAAGAACAATTATATTTAATGTTCTTAAACATCTGAGAACAAAATGCATTAAAATTCAGGACAAACGTGAATGTATATTGATTGGATACTTAAGTGCTTCAAGATTCCAAGCTGTATGCTAACATAAGCTTGGAAATCTTGATTCACGGTAAAATGTATTGACCTACTAACAAATGCTGTACAAGGGTTTATAGATTAATATGGTAGAATAGAACTCCACAGATATTTAAATAAAAAACATTATCATACTAATTACTGATCAGAATCTTAGAAGTCAAAGAGTCTTGTTTAATATCAGTGAATTTTCTTTTCCAATTAACACTGCCCTGGGAAAGCCAGCAAAACAATAGTAGGATCATTGTTAATGAAGCTATGAGGTTTGAAATTGCTCAGTGCCTTGGGATTACCTTTAGGTGTTTAACTTATTAGTTAGGATGGAAACAATAGAGCAGATATATAATTGGGGATTGATTAGAGTGGCTTATGAGATCAGAGACAAAATAGTTTTGCAATGGCCATTTATATGCTAGAGAGTCCTAAAAGCCAGTAGTAGTTGCTCGGGCCAAGAATCTGGAGGTCTCAGAACAGGAAGGACTATTGTTACAGCCACAGTCCTCGGGTGAAAGCCTGAAGCCTTCCTGGATAATTTCTGCAGGAATGCTGAAGAAGATGGAATCCATTTGGGGACAATCAGGCTTACACATGTGCTGGCTGGCTTCCTCCCACTGTTTTTGTTCTATCTTGGCCCCAAGCACACTGGACTTCACTGCCCACATTTACTGCAGGTCTTCCTCCATGCAAATTATCTCTAGAAACACCTTTACTGTCTCTTCAAGGTATATGCTTAACTATACCTTAGTTGTTTGTCAAACCAATCAAGTCGACAATCAAAATTAAATATCACAAGGACTTAGAATTCATTCGTTTGTTCTCCCTCTTTACAGAATCATAAGCCATATTAAAATAAGGTGCATTTGTGCAACAGACAGACCATAACTAGAAGAAAATATATCAATACTCATGACAGAAAATAGACATCCCCGGGGCCTTAACATTTCAAGTCTGTACAACTGTCAACGCTCAGACTTTTCTTCTGAATTCATCTGTATGGAATCATTACTTCCATGGTTGTCTACAGAAATCCAGAGTCCTTCCTACTGTAACTTTCTTAAGGGACTTAGAATTTTCATATGCATTCCAGATACTGTCTTGATAGCGTTCACATGTCACAATTCCTGCTGTGTACATTCAGGGAACAAGCATTCACCTATGCACATTCCCCTGGTAATCCATCAAAATACCACTAAGGGCAGGTGGTCTACAAGGTACTTCTGACCCATACATTAATTACATCTTTTATGCATACTGTGTGCATTGATGGTTGGCATAAAGTACAATATTATGAATATCCATTCAACAGGTCAAATATTGATATCAAGTCACAGCAAGCAAAACCTAAATCATTTTGGGCTCAGATCAACAGACCTGAGTTTAAAAACAGAAATCAATAAAAGTGACAGATTGCAATGCTACTGCTAGAAATCTGATTCATACAAAGAGCATGCACATTATACCTGACCTTGTGACACACAAGGCAGATAATCAATATCCTTAGATCCCTGCTTGGATTAGATTTTCTTCTTGGAATATTCTAATTTAAAGTCATACATAGTACTAACATTTCTGCCCAATTTAAATAAGATACATTTATTTTATAAGGTAAAATAAATTTTAACGTAGCATTGCTTTTGTTGGAAAATTAGTACCGACTTGTAGAAAACTCAAAAAAATCAACTGCCAATGTCATTTCTGATCTTGAGTTCCTTGTTGAAATCTAAGGAAGCAAAACCATTAATCCTAATACTTGCCTGCTTTGTAATGCTATTATTAAAAATAAAGTGCAAATTTGTATTTATGAGTTTGACTTAAGGTATAGCTCAAATTCGGAAGGCTCTAAGATGATTTGCATAGGTGTAATGTACGTGGAAAAGCAACATAAAGCAAGAGATGATGGCTAATGTCACATAGCCTCCAGTGTCACTCAACATTCAGGAATCCTTGGAGGGAGACATGCAAGGGTTGAGCTCCATCAGATGCCTACTCCTTTTCACACTGTAGAGAATGTTTTAATGAAGATTTACTGTGAAAGTTGGAAAGAAGATCACACTCTGCAACTACAGAATTGTTGCTCTCCAAGGGGTAAATTTACAGTTTTCCCTTGGTCTTACCACAAAGTCAATGAAGATGCTGGAGTAAAGACCCACTATTAGAGAAATACCAAAATAGAGAAGATATGAGACAACCTGACACCTGAACACTTGAAAGTGTCTATAAACTGAATGTTATGATTATGATAAAATTATGATAATGATAAAATATTATCATAGGTGCTATGAGAAATTGATGACATAAAATGGCAATGCCATTCATCTGACTTATCTTTGTGTTTCCCAACTGTATAACATTCTTTAAGATTTTAAAAAAAATTTTAAATTGCGTGTATTAGTGTGTGAGAGACAGTGTCCATTTGTACATGTGAATGCAGTGCTGGTAGAATCCAGAAGATGGCAAGAAATTCCTGGAGCTGGAGATACAGGTAGTTGTGAACTGCCTGATGTGTATTCTGTGAAACAAACTTAGTCCTCAGGAAGAGTAAAAAGTTCTCCTAACCTCAGAGCAGTATCTCTAAGCCCCAGGAATAAGGTTCTTAAAGGAGCATTTGCTATTTTATAATATGCTCACAAGTCAGCTTTGTCCTCTGCCTTCTACTCCTCAATTTATTCTCTTTCTTCTTTGCCAGTGACTTCCTAACTACAAAATGGAAAATATCTTCACAATAGTGAAATCTTTTATATCTCCATAGTATAAGATCTATAGGAATAGTACCAGGAATATTAACTAGTTTATAAATACATTTATCATCGTCTTGGAGCTGCTCATTCATTATTAAGAAAATAAATTAAAAAGGTAAAATAAAAATTTTAACAAGAACCAAAATCTTCAAGTATAACCACAACAATCTACTTTAAATAACTTAAATATTTTTCAGTGTGCAATTGAATGGTGGGACTTAACTGAAGAGTTAAGATGGAAAATAACAAATATGTAGTCATCTCTCTGTATCTCTGGATTATATATAAGTCAATTTCACAAACCAAGGATTGAAAATATTTGAGAATATATTTCATGTATCTTTTAACGTTTTTCTATTCATAATTCTCTATGAAATATGGTATAACAGTTTTTTTTCTTTTTTTTTTCTTTTTTTTCTTTTTTTTTTTTTTTGGTTTTTCGAGACAGGGTTTCTCTGTGTAGCTTTGCGCCTTTCCTGGAACTCAGTTGGTAGCCCAGGCTGGCCTTGAACTCACAGAGATCCGCCTGGCTCTGCCTCCCGAGTGCTGGGATTAAAGGCATGCGCCACCACCGCCCGGCTGGTATAACAGTTTTTCACCTGTTCCCTAAATATGCATCATAAGTAACCTTTGAATGATTTAAAGAGTACAGGAGGATGTACACAAGATATCTGCTTAAACTATACCATTGAACGTAAGCCTCTCAATCATTGGGCATTCTCTGAAGTCTGAAATATCCCCAATGGGACAACTGTGTTTTTGCATGTCTTCTACTTCAGTGAGTTCAGGACAATCCAGTAAACTTTCTCTTGTATTTATCTTTCACAAGCTAATTATTAATGGTTCTTTAACTTCAGTGTAATGTTTTCATAGAATGTTAAATGGAGCTTTTTTTGTATTTTTAACTACTTATTCTTGGCTATTTTCTCTTGGTGACCATTCTTTTCTCTAGTCAAGATTAACTGTAGAACTGCAAGACAGAGTGCTGTAACCCTGAAGCTCATCAAATATCAACAGTTTCACACTGATATTTGAGCCAATTCCCAGTTCTTTGCTAGAATAACAAAATATGAATTTTTATCCATTCATTTATTCAAACTATAAATCACTGTGTGACTTTATGCCCTGTTCTAGGCCATAGGAGACAGAAGATGAGTAGACAGTGTTAGTGGAGAGTACTATCATAAAATTGTATTGATAATAAAAGCTAAACATTCTAATAGAAATAAATAAAGTGCAGAGTCTGAGGAAACTGGCTTTTAGATATAATTGAAAAATGAAGCTTGTGTTAACAAATGAGATTTCCCAAACTCTTAACTTAATTTGAAAAGTTTTGTGTGCTATAAATTGATTTGGAAATGTGAATCTATATAATTTAGCCCTAAATCAATAAATCTACTTGTAAAACATGAAATATTTAATTTAGAGAAAAATAAATTCTGATTATGTTTTTGAACCAAACTAAAAACAGGAGAAAGAAAATGGGTGCCAAATTAATAATCACAAAATCTACCTGTTTGTTGCATATGTAAACATAATTCTGTGTCTTCAGTTAATCCCTGGAAATGGTCAAGTGATTTTATCCCAACTGGACTTGGCTTGTGGCTTCTTGGTCAATTGGTAGGATGTGGTGATGTTTGCCTTCCTCTTTTCTCTCCAGTGTAGCACCAGTGTTCACATTTTTATTTTTCCAGAATTGGATGTCAGTCTGCTGGGCTACTGGGCATCTCCCAGGCCACTGGTCAAGAGTGCTACTGGGCATCAACCAGGCCACTGGTCAAGAGGGCTGCTGGGCATCTCCCAGGTCACTGGCCAAGAGGGCTGCTGGGCATCTCCCAGGCTGCTGGCCAAGAGGGCTGCTGGGCATCTCCCAGGCTGTTGGTCAAGAGGGCTGCTGGGTATCTCCCAGGCCACTAGTCAAGAGGGCTGCTGGGCTCCCTGCTGCTACAGGCAAAAGTGGATGCTGCACTGCCCTGCTCTGGTGCCATCCTGGATCCAACTAGCCAGCAGCACAGATCTGGTGAATACACTGCTACAGCACATATTTAAAAGGTGGTGGGGGCAGGGTGACACTGTCAAGAGAGCTTTCAGAGCACACATTCTTTCCAGAAGTTCTTTCATTCGGACTTTGGGGAAGAGCCCTGCTTGGTTTAGAGGTGGATGAGGAGGCAATGCAGATATTGATATGTTCCTGGGCTTTCAGTTTCAAGTTTTAAGACAGGCAATATGACTTCCTTATTTCTTATCCTTCCCTTATGAACTTTTATAACTCTTTGATAATTTTTAACTGTTTCATTATCAAGATACACAATGTTTGCCGTACTTTCTATTAAGTTCAATATTTTCATTAATCATGCATGTGTAAGTTTCCTCAATATTCTTCCAGGCTCCTTTTTAAAGTCTTATGAATCCAACATTTTTGCTTAACAAAGGAAGTGCTGTCCAGTGTGCAATTCAACTTTAAAATTTTCTACAAAGGGAAAAATGAAATATGGGGGTGAAGGTACTCACTGGCTGAAAACAAAGACAATACCAAAGCAACAGACTACACAGCTCACCCTTGTTTAGGTGGAAACCCTGCCAGTGCCATATACTCAAGGAGTCCTGGATGATTAGCTGGAAGCCCCACCTCTCTCTCTCCCCGAACTTTGCCCCTAAGAAAGCTGGCCAAGAGTCAGCCCCTCCCTGGGGCTGTTCAAGACCATGCCTACAGGCTCCTTAGGAACTGATCACCATACCTGACATGTGCTCTTGTGATTCCTCTACTGCCTTAGAGAGAGTCACCAATTAATATGCTATTGGAGTTTTTCAAATCAAAGTCTTTGAACCCTGGTAGCATTAACAGTTAGACTCAGCCACCGTTATCAATTAGAGATAAGTGATCATAAAAAGCCTAGAAAAGAGATTCTTTGAAAGTGGCCACATTATCTGGGGCTCTATGAAGTGTCACAAAATTGATGCAAGACTATAAGAACAAACAACAGCTACCCAGACACCAACACCAAAACTAAACAAAGAAAAAAAGCATGCTTCATCATGCAACATTCTTCTGATTCTATGGTAAAAATATTCATATTTCACCCAGAGCAAAGTCATGTGGAACTGTCTTAAAATTGAATCTCTTTCCCCTTGTGACTGTGCTGGCAGGGTATGGTGAGGAATTACATCTGTGTCTTCCATTGGCTAACAGATTTCAGAAACAATGGTCCCAAGAAATTAGAATTTCCCCCGAGAATCTTGTTCTACACAAAGAAAAGCCTGATTCTCAGTGCCAGTTACTGGAGGGACTTATCCACAGTGAAGAAATTGCACATAGCAATGACAACTTATGACACCTTGCTGGAGAGACCTGAGCCCAGATGGTGATGGGAAATTGATGAGGGAAACCTCACTACTCAGGACTGCTGAGGTATGCATACTTGCTCTCTATTTAAAACTAAAAGCCATGTCAACACCCTGAAGACAGCCTGAGGGGAAAGGGAGGTTTATTGCTAGATATCTTTATTTTTCTTCTCACCTACCTGGTCACATTGAAAGAGAAAACAAAATTTCCTTCTTCTGCTCTTCGATACTACCTGTTTTTTCCTACTAGCTGACTGAGGGCAGGTGGCCCAGCCAGGTGGTTAGGGCCAACAGAGCTCAGGCTTTGCCCCTAACAACTCTTGTAACACTCATCTTTCCAGGACCAGGCACTAACAAAACAGTGACTTCCTCTAAGGCCAGAGTCCACTAACATAGAAGTGCTCTCTAGCCTCTTCCCTTCCAACAGAAACCACAGGAAAGATGGTTCCATGTAACCATCTAAGTATATCTTTCTGGCTCTGGCAGCCGGCTGTGTTTACATGAGCTGGAAATGCGGAACTATAGAACTCCTTTTAGTTTCTGGAGGCCCTTGATCTAAGACTGGCATCACCATCCCTTACCTAAGGCACTTGTAGTTCAAACAACTTAACTTATTGGATTCTTTCAATGATATATGATCTGAGAATGGTAACAGAAACATCAAAATATATGAAACCAATGTGGTTAAGGCATAGATTTACTTGTGTGTGTATAACGGATATAAATATTTACAAGAAATTTTCTAAGTGTGCCTGACAACCTGTGGACCATAATGCCATCTACTGGAAAAATTAACTAGCTGCAAAGAAAGTTTCAAAATTGTATGTGTGTGTTTTATATTTTATGTGAGTAAAGCTATGAAAAGATCATTGTAAATTGTGTTGGGTGAAATCACTTTAAAGTAAAATGCAACTGAACCTATTTAAAAAAAATGCTTAATAGCATTTCCACAGGTATCTAACGAGGTCTACTAATAGTACCAAATATCTCATCTGTTACTTATCAGAATAAATTTAAAGAATTTGCTTAATTTGTATGAGTCTTAGCTAATTTGAGTATATGATGTGAATTAATTCTCTCAAGACAACACTGCAAGGTACAGATTAATATTCACATGTTTTAAGTGAGAAGTCAAAGGCAGGGGCTAAAAATAAACTAGGCATTGGGCAGTGGTGGCTTCTCCTAGTTTGTAAAAGCTTTGAATATGATTGCATTGATCAAATTTGGAGTAAAATCCCCACAGTATCTTCTTTCCTTCAAAACTCTCATGTAAATAAAATCTGTTTTTTGTTGTTTGGTTTCTTTTGCTTCATTTGCCTCTGAAAGACTTGTGTTCATTGCAGCATTATTTACTAAATAAAGACAAGGAATTTTAACCTAATTGTAAATAGTTGAGTGCCTATTAGAAAATGTGGAATAGTTACACCCTATTTGGCCCTTAAAAAGAATGTAGTTGTGTGTCTCCTCATGTACCTATAAGCTTCTCCTAGTTGATATCTTGCCCCTACCCTGGATCTGTGACTTCCACCAAAGCCACAGACTTCTGGTTGCATTTGAGGCTTGCTCCACAGGAGATCAAGCCTGTCATCTCAGACAAATGCCCATGGGTGGACATGTCAGAGCTCCTAAAGTATAATCTGCTTTTGTTATTTTTCTAAATGGTCATGCCATCAAAGTGCTTTCTAAATATTTGTGCTATACCCACAGACGGCGGCTGTTCTCAGCCTTCCTCGGAGCAAGTTCCTTTTGGAATAGGCAGCAGTCAGTTCATGACTAGTCAGTGTCAAGAATAAGAGACCCAGTGCTCAGTAATATATAGGACAGCCTTTTCAACTTCCCTACCCTACCAAGGCTCGGCAAAGATCACTGCAGAGGACGAATAAAGAACGTCAGAGCTTCGTTCTAAAGAGATGGCTCGGCTATTAAAAGCACTTACTACTTTTTCAGAGGCCCAGATTGTGGCTCCCACCAGACTCCTGGGACTTAAACCCCATGAGATCTTATATATTTTTCTGCCTTTAGTGGGCACTTGCACTCATGTGCATGCTACACACAGAGAGACACACTCATACATGCATGCACAATTAAAAACTAATAAAAACTAATTTTTGAAAAAATATAAGAGCTGGAGGATAGGGAGTTATGCTGTAAATTGCTGTTTTGTGGGAGGCCATGGATGTCCTATATATAACACTAAATTCACATCAGCTTTGCTTGCCTATACAAAACCTGCAAAAATCAAGACAACCTAAATGTCTTTATAGGTAGGGGAGATGCTCTCCAGGCCTCCCATTTGTTTGAAGAGCTATTGGCTGTTGATCATTGAAAACCATTCTTTGAAGGTGTGGCCACTGGTAGATTTCAGATTCCAAGTGGATAGTTCATGTTGACATATATATGGGCAGCATTAATTGACTTAGTGGGTTATGAAAAAAAAAGTCATTAACTTAGGAGTACATATTGGAGGAATATGGGGAAGTAGGACAGGGGGAAGGGGCAATGCATGTAACCATATTTCATTGTATACATGTATGAAATTCTCAAAAAAAGGAATGCAGTGATTTGTACTGACATTGATGAACATGGAGAGTCTCTGGTGAAATAAGTTAAGCACAGCAAAATAATAAATAAACAAATAAATAAATAAGCTAAATAAATGAAAAATCCACACATGACATCATAAAGAGGTTGAGATAGGAAGTCAGATGTTCATCAAATATGAAACCCAGTAAACAGGTGGCATAAATTGAAGATGTGTATTGTACAATATGGCAAAAATATAAATTCCTTTGGATTCATTTCATAGAATAAATATGACATAGATAATCAAAAGATATTTTAGAAAAGTATTGAGCATAAAGTAACATAGTTTCACACAGTTCTTTCTGCTTTGCATGTTTAGTAAAGATATTAATATAGAATGATAAAACTTTCATTTAAGGGCCTAGAGAAATTGCACAGCAGTTAAGACCACTGGCTGCTCTTCCAAAGGACATGGATTTCACACTCAGTTCCCACATAGTGGCTAATAGCCATCTACAATTCCAGTTTCAGGGGGTCTGACACCCTCTTTGACCTCTGCAGACAATGCAATCCATACCATTGATTCATAGAAATACCTACAGGCAAACATCCTTATACATAAAATAAAAATAAAGCTAAAAAAATAAATCCTTCCATCTGAATTGAAAATTTAAGAGAATGATTTCATATATGACACACTTATACTGTGAGATTCTTTTCTTTCCAGTAAACGGAAAATTTGAGTTTACCATGAGAATACTACTCTAAGGGTGACATTGCACACAGGGGCCTTGGCCCACCTATATCAATTATCAATTAAGAAAATGCCCCACAAAGCCTCAGGCCAATCTGGTGGAGGCAATTCCTCAGTTGAGAAAGTAAGCGAACGTTCCCTTATCCTCTTGTCTGGAGGTAGTGAAGCATGCGTGTGTGGTGAAATCACTGAAGTTAAGCTCCCATCTGGAATAGGAACTGTCACCTATGGTTCCTGTTCCTTCGGATTATCTCTCAAAAGAGAATGTCCTGAGATGTAAGACCAGCCAGAAGCTTTTAAAACTATCTACCGCAAAGCTACACAAAGAAACCCTGTCTTGAAAAACCAAAAAAAAAAAAAAAAAAAAAAAAAAAAAAACTACCTACATCACCATAAAACACTAGATCTTATTCTTCCGTCTAACTCTGGCACTCAACTGCTGGGACCTCTGCCTGTAACACCTCCTCCTGTTCTCTTTAGTGTCTACTCTGAACATCCTTGAGAGTAAGAACAGAATGATGAATGATGTAACAGTATTATATTACCAATGCAAAAGAGGTAGAAGAGATGATTTCAAAAGTACTCACCATAAACAATTACTAAAATTATGTATGAGCTAATTAGCCTGAGTTGATCATCACCTAATATAGATTGGAACCAAGACATGAGTTTATCACATAATTATTGATAATCAAAAAGTAAATTTTAAGATTACACATGTCAAAGGGCCAAAGACAGAATGTAGATGTTTTCTAGACTTCTCTAAGTAAAAGAGGGTCAAACTACAGATAAAAAAATTATGTGTTGGTACAATCCAGCTAAGAGGAACCTGAAGGCACTCTTAATGAGGTATGGTCTTCCTCACAGTGGGACTATAGAAACTCTAGAAACCCTGTAGGATTTCTTTGTGTGAAGCTCCCTGAGTTGAGTTCAGGGCATTTCTATCTCTGCTCTGAAAAATGAGTCTTCCACAACTTCCCAACTATCTACCCGCTAAAGTTGTGGTTCTCAACCTTCCTAATGCTGCAACCCTTTAATACAGCATTTCATGTTGTGGTGACTCCCAACCATAAAATTATTTTTGTTCCTATTTCATAACTGCAACTTTGGTATTGTTTTGAAACATAATGTAAATACCTGATATGCAGAATATCTGATATTTGATGCCTGTGAAAGAGTCATTAGACCTCTCAAAGGGGTCATGACTCACAGGTTGAGAACTCCTGACTTAAAGGGATGTGGAGACAAAGTCATCTATTTACAAAATCGAACTGTTTAACTCAGTTCTGACTGTGGTCATTAGGCATCTGCTATCCTACTGCACAACTAGCATATCACTGCCTTGCCTTTTGCTGACATCTGCTGGTGCTTTCAGGAAAATATACTGAACCTTGGCTATATTCTAAAATCACAGGAATATACTTGCATCCAGTTTTAGCTGTGAAAGACAAACTGGTGCTAGACTCACCCTCTAGACTTGAATGACTATAGATAAACAACAATATAGTAGGTAACACTTTCAAGTAGTTGAAGAAAAGTATTAGAGGTATAGTCAGCATGAGAAGACAGTGTGAAGACCACATAATCCACTTTCTGCCTGAAGCATGCACAGGCTTCAAGGACAAGAGGCTAAATCCATCCTGATAGACTGAGAGGCACTGGGGATATTCTGACTAATGAAGCAACTACGATATTTAAACAGTGTTCATAGAAAAACAATCTGTGCAAACTGAGCCTTAGGAGTCAGTATAGCTTTAGCATTGGCCACCTTGGCTAGCTGGGTATGTGTCTGGGAGAACATGCAAGCCTCAGGAGATACTAGTTTGCCATGATGTTTACTGAAACTGACTTTCCTATTCATGGATGAATGAAGAAGTCTTTTGAGTACTGGGGGAATCTAATTGAGACTTGAGGAAAGAAAAGTATTTAAGACAAAAGAACAAGCTCCAATATAAGGAACCTATGTCATAGGATTAAATTAAATCTGATAACATCTACCATGATAAAGAATAAAAAACATGCTTAAAACACTTGAGTGTAATCCTAGAAACTTCAGTGCCTACTAGAACAAAACTCAGTACCTTTAAATGATAATCAACTCTTCTTATAACTCCTGAACCTTCAAGATTCAGATATCTTCATGAGGATTGTCTTTAAAATGAATACTGCACAACCTGGAGACAATGATAACCTCCAAGTTAAAGCTATAGTATCTTAAGGTGATCAAGACTGATGACCATATTAACCAACTGCCTAATCCCCAGGTGTGAGGTCTAAATGAGCAGGCTGAATGACTGAAGGAAGTCAGTGAATGGGCAAGTGAGTGTTAAACATGCTATTTACACAATGTTTGTCTGCTCAAGAAGCAGTACTCTTAAAACAAGAGTGACATTCTTCAAGGACATTAATAAAGGGATAGAAGGTTCAAATTAAAGATTAAAGTGTTAATCAGGTTAAATATTTTGAAGGGAAAGTGAAGGGTTTGAAATTCTCAGTCCCTTTATTAAAATGCAAAACTGAGATGACAATGACTTAAAATGTAAAACTGCGATGACTATGACTGAATAGCAAAACTATCCTTACCCTTTCACCAGGGATAGCCATGAAGATCATCTTTGCCCAGTCTTCAATGACCAAGCTAGGTGACAACTTTTAGAATTTCCTGGATGACAGCAAGGGGTTATTATCCTCCCCCTCCCATGAATATGTGTGTTCTTCTATATACTAGTGCACGTAAATGCATGTAGATGTGGAAGTCAGAGGAAAACTATTGAAAGCTCCTTGGGTACCTGCCCTGGAGAACTTTCTCTCAGAGTCCAGGGAACGCTCTACAAGGCAGTCAGAATTCTAATCTTAGGAATATCAAATGAATCTACTTATCTAAGGGTACTTCAATAAATCTACATACACTGTGCTCTTTCAGTCCATCACTTTGTTGTTCTAAGTAAGCTCTCTGATCTCTCTGCTGTTCTTTCTTTGTCCTATTGCATTTCTAATTCTACAGCTTCTTTTCAGCTCTCATTCTTAGCTCCTCTCTTGCCTGACTATTCCTTACATTTCTAACAAGAGACTCTTTTCAATCCTGAAAAAAGTTTCAAAACCCTCAAGGTCGTAGCACATTTCTAGAATAGATGATAAGGAGCAGAGAGCCATTACCATAGTAATGCAAGGTTCCAAGTTCTCAGGACCAGAGGGAGGGGGCACAGTGCCTAGTGAGAAAAACTCCGGGATATAGCTTTTTATCAGCAGACTTGGCAAGTGAAGAATTGGCAGGCTTTTCTTAGGGTGTTTTGTGTTAGTAACCTTGGTCAGACACCTGCGACTCTGACCTTTTGCATAACTGTTAAGTTTTAAACTTACGATCTATTTACAAAGGCCTTCAGTCTAGTTTGAACTTGCTCTGAGGTAAAATGAGATAAACAAACGTGTGCAGTTTATGTTAGACTGAGGAGAGATTACTGTTTCTTCTGTTAGTCTGAGCAAAGGGAACAAAGCAGGCTTTAAGTGTCTACAGTCTCATGGGAAAATAGATCTGGCTATAAAGCGTATCCTAGTATATTTTCTATATATCAAAATTATACAGTTAAATGAAAAATCATCTTCCTGACCACTCACAGATATATGTGCCCATAAGACTGAGATGTAATCATGAGATTACATATATACATTTTATGAAAATGCATGGTAATGGGGAGATATCATAGCTGTTATTGTACAAGAAGTTTAAAATAAGAAACAGCCTTCATTCAAAAGGCAATAACTCCAACACACCTTGCATGATGGTTTACTCATGTACCAGATAGGCTGATCTCTTGAACACTAGCTGTCATCAATCCCATGGCCTTTTGCTACCAGCAGCTCTCAATAGAAAACCTCAGTTCCTCAGTTGATATTAATATTGTTTTATGAGACAGGTTCTGTCACTGTCCCGGAACTTATCATGTAGGCTAGGTTGGGTGGCCAGTGAGCCCCAAGAGTCAAAAAATCCACTTGTCTATGCCTCCAATGCACTGGGATTATGACTGGCTTATTTATTTATTTATTTTGTGTGTCTGTTAGTTGGTTGGTTGGTTTATGCATTTATTTATTTATTTTGAAATGCGAATTTTGCAGTCTTTGTTGGCCAATACATAAAGCAGGAATGCTGAATGTCAAGAGCGAGCAGACTCTTGGCAAAGGCTATATAGATGACATCTGATTGCTCCAGCTACTTGTAAGGTGAAAAAGTCAGAATAGGAAGTGTGTGTGTGTGTGTGTGTGTGTGTGTGTGTGTGTGTATGTATGTGTGTGTAATCATGTTAATGGCTTATAATTACAGACCTAAGCAACACCAGATGGGTCTGGCCAGGCTGTGTTTCACTTTTGGATATGACTTCCATCCAAATGATGTATTCCCACAGGGATATTTGAATTTACAGATATTTTTCCATAATTAAGTGAAATTGGACTTAGAAATGACAAGCAATAGCAGCTGAGTGTAGCACATTAATAATATCATGACAATTATCATTTTCTTGGGGAATAAGCAGCCAACTTAGATCTCTCACTGATATGACAGATTAAAGCTGTCAGATGAATCCAGCTAAACTTCAGGGCATAGAGAAACTCTTGGAAATTACATAAGTTGTAGTGTTTAGTACATAAAGCCACAAATTATAGACTTAAGACATAAATATGTTCTGATTGGATTACTTTATAAATGAGAAAAATGATATTTAGATAATGTTTACAGAAATATTTGAAGGCTAATAAAGGCCAAAATTTATGGTTTTCTACTTTTCTATAGTTGGTTTACGTTTCCCAGCACTACATAAAAAATAAGTTTTAAATTATTTATATTATGGAATATTTTGATCAAGTCAAAAATAATTGAATACTTATCCCCTTTCAGAGAAATCAAATACACACACACACACACACACACACACACACACACGTATATATATATATATATATATATATATATATATATGCAAATAAGGCTACTAGAAAATCCTACATTCTGGTACAATGCCATTTGAACTATATGCTATCTTATTACAGGGATAAAATTGTTAATCCTGAAATTGAGATATGGATAGTTTCCTAATTAAGTCAAACTTTTTTTATTTTATAATCAAGGGAAAATGACAATGTATTTGGTAGGAAGTGTACTTTAGGTTTGAGAGTTCTTTTTTAAAATTTTTTATCATATAAAAAATCACATGATGAGTGTATGCATTTGAGCATGAGCATGCCATGGTGTGCCTATGGAGGTCACAGCACAACTTGTATTTGTAGGGTCTCTCATCCACTATGTAGGTTCCTGGGATTGAACTCAGGTCATTAGCCTTAGAGAATGGACCTTTACCTGCTGATACAGCTCAATGACCCAAGATCTTTTTGTTTTGTTTTGTTTTTTTTTTTTTAAAAAAAAAAACACTTACTCTCTTTTCATTTCATCTTATTTTAAGGTATATTTTATTAGTTCTTTAAGATTTCATACATGTTTTGATAATATTGACTCCCTCCCTCAACTCTTTCCAGATCCACCCTTACTCCCCTTCCCATCCAGTTTTGTGTTCTTCTCTCACCCAAGTCAAGGCCAGCTTGTGTATGGTTGACTGTCAAAAGTTTTCTCCAGTCCTGCCCAGCTCTGTGGTCCCATGGCAACTTATAAAATAATCATTCAGAGGCTTAATGTTGTTTACAAATTGTATGGCCTATGGCAGGCCTCTTGTTAGCTAGCTCTGATAACTTAACTCAACACATAACTATTAATCTATATATTGCCACATGTTCTGTGGCTTTACCTGTGTCTCATTACATTTTTCTACTTGGGTGGCTGACTCATGCCTCCGCTGACTCTGCCTTTCTCTTTCCTGTCTCTCTCCTTGGATTTTCTGCCTGCCTCTAAGCTGTCTTGCCATAGGCCAAAGCAGCTTATTTATTAACCAGTGTGAGCAACATATATTCACAGCATACAGAAAAACATCCCCTAGCACTTCCCCTTTTCTATCTAATCAAAAAGGAAGGTTTTAGCTTTAGTAGAGTAAAATTATATATAACAAACAGTTATCAAGCAAAAATTACAGTTACAATATCTTGTGAATTTGTATTTGGCAAAATTAAAGAAAATATTTTATCATCTACCCTACATTTGGGAGTTTAAAATTTCATATTTAAGTTATCTTTTATCATAACCAAGGAAAATTATAATTATAACTATATACTCCTAAACTACATCAAAGACCCCAGAAGGATAAAATATTACCTAAGTCAAAAGGAAGTACTTTGTAAGCAACTTCCAAAATTCTAGAAAGACAGAGATATCTGGCTGCCTAACATTTCCTCTGCAACATTGGGGCATCCCTCTTCAGCCTACAGGTCTAGAGTTTCTCAGTTGCTTCTTCCTGTGTCTTGCAGAATGTCTGGCAGTCTCCTCTGCAAAGCAGAAACCTGAAGGGCCATATCGCCTTCTTATGGCAAAATTTAGTGGTCATTTTTCCATTGGTCTTGCATGTCCAGTTGATACAACATTTTGTCAAGCAGTCCAGTCAAGAACAGTTTCTTGCCCAAATGGCTAACTTTTTGCCATAAAGAAAGAAAACTCTACATGGAGTTTCTTCAATGCCCATCATCTTCTTTGAAGTAAATTGGTGCTACCAGGAGCAGATGTGTCTCATTATCCAGAAAGTCTAAGTTTTTAAAATATTTTAAGTGCCATATTCTATAGGTCTTTTAAGTATTTTTTAAGATTACCTACCTAATGGAAATATATCTATGAATACCTAGAAAACTTACCTACTGAATGTGACTGTTAGTGTAATTGTCACATATGGCTAATTATTAATCTGTATTTTTAATTACACATTACAATTTTAAATTAGTTGCATAAATATAATATTTTAAACAAGAGTAGAAATAGATATAGTATAACAAAATTAACTTTAAATTTGTGTCAATAAGTTAAAATCCATGGCAATGTGAAACATTTTAAACAAGTTGTTGCTCTTTAAAAGTGGATTCAATAATCTACCATTTTATCCTACCATATCTATAATATCCTCTTTCTTCTTTAGAAAGAGATTGAATATATAATCAACACCCTTTAAATAAAAGTAAACATTTATAAATAATATTTTGGGAATTTGAGCATAGCTGTTTATACTACTTCCTTCTGATTGGGACACTGATAATCTTATGGTGATCCTGAGAAAATTTGCGATAATGGTCAAGTCGTGACTGGAGTAGTCTGTGAGGCTGTATTGTTTGAGTCAGTTGTGTTGAAGCTGTTCTGGATGTTGGATCATCTGGATACCTTTCAGGTGGTCTTCCTTGATGGAACCATATTAACCTGGAAGGAATCCACAGCTTCTTATCTCCTGTGGAAAGAAAAGTGGAACCTCTTTTCAAAAGCAACATATCCTTAGACATAAATTTTTAAGTCAAGATACCTTAATATATATATATTTTTTTAACTCAGCAGCCTTCATAATCAAGTGTCTTTCTGCAGTCAAAAATACCAAATACAATAATACAATATAATCCAGACTCTTTGTGTGATTTCCATCTTTACATGGCTTAATTTTTACATTATTTTTACTGTCTCTTTAAAGACTTTATTTTTAAAATTATATATTTCTTTATATAATGGTCTATCCTTCTTTTCCTCTCTCTTTCAAGCTTACATACATTTTTACATAAAATGTAAATATTTATCAGTTTATTCCATCTGAATCTGTCTATTTTGAAACTATTAAGCTGTCTGGCTAGGATGAAAAGTCATAACCTTGGCTGCTGACTCCACCTATCTCAGCTTCCCAACTTGGCAGAGGTACCCAGGAGAGTCATGTTTACCCTGCAGTTCATGCTGCCACCAGAGAGCATGCAGCTAGCCCACAAACCTTTTTTGTCTGTGTGAATAAAAGCTAAATCTGCCATGCAGTGTGCTGTGCAGCTTGGATACAACACTGTGCACCGAGACAGGAATCTGCCATTCTGTACTCAAGCTCAAATGCTGTGGCATCTCTGCACCTTGGTGTCTCTACATGTCTGTCTACATGAGACATGAAATAGGAAGTTTTTCTTAGCTCAGTTTTAGAATTTCTTTTTAATTTTTTTCAAATTTTAGGTGGAAAGTCAAGCCAAAACATTGGGCAGCCAAATGTAATCAAAAGTTTTCTCTAGTCCTGCCAGGCCCTCCAGTCCCATGGCTACTTAGAAAATAAACATTCTGAGGCTTAATTTTTTTTTTTATAAACTGCATGGCCTATGGCAAGCCTCTTGCTAGCTAGCTCTTATAATTTAACTCAGCAGAAAAGTATTAATCTATATATTGCCATGTGTTCTGTGGCTTTACCTGTGTCCCATCACGTGTTGCTCCTTTGGCAGCTGACTCATGTCTCATCTGACTCTGCCTTTATCTTTCCTCTCTCCTTGGATTTCCTGCCTGTCTCTAAGCTGTCTTGCCATAGGCCAAAGCAGCTTATTTGTTAATCAATGGGAACAACATGTATTCACAGCACACAGAAAGATATCCCCCAGCAGCTGACTTCTCAGAATCTATACTCTTAGAGAGACAAGTGACCCTCTCTTTTCCATCAGCAAAGCATTCCCAGTAGTTCCTTCTCCTGGATCGTTTTGATTATTCTGTTTTGTGTGTGTTTCCAAATGAAATTTAAGATTTTTTTTTTAATTTCTGAGTTTGTTTTGTGGACAAAAATTCCTTAAATCTATTTGTATTATGGCAAGTTTTTCTTTCATCTTCTATTATGAATGATAGTTTTGCTGCTGGATATAATAGTTTGGACTGGCATTTGTGGTCATTTAAAACTTATAGAACAGTATAAGCCCTTCTAGATTTCAAACTTTTCATTGAAATATCAGGTGTTATTCTGATGTCCTGCCATTGTAAATGACATTCTCTCTCTTGCTCCTCCTAATGTTCTTTCTTCATTCTGTACATTTAGTGTTCTGATTACTATGTGACATAAGGAATTTCCTTTCTGATGCTGTCTATTTGGTGTTCTGTATTGCTCTTGTACCTTAATGGTTATTTCTATCTGGAGATCTTTACTACCAAAGAAAATTTGGAAAATTTTCTTCTATGGCTTTATTGAAAACATTTTTTTGTGCCCTTGAGTTGTGGGGCATATATGAGCTACAAAGATGGTGCGGAGAGGAAGTTAGACCAAGTTGTTTATGCTGAGATAAGATACTAAGATCAGGAGATGATGTCAGTGCATAAACAGCTTGTAACCAAGGAAATGAGTGTAGAGTGACCTTTAAAATGATTGGTTGGTTCCTTCTACCCCTTCCTAGTATTCTGAGCTTTTTTTGCTATAAAAGAGGCTTACTGCCTAGCAATAAATTAGTTCTTGCTTGACTCGACTTCCCAATGCATCTGATTGTCTCCAGGTAAGAGGAAGGCTGGGAAACAGGTGAGCGGCACACTTACCTTTCCTTGGTTCCAGGCCACCTCTTCAGAGGTGACCTAAGTTCTCGGTGGGGCAAGACCTTACATTGAGTTGGTTTTTATTCTTCTTGTATACCAATTATTTCTGGTTTTAATGTTATTATACTATTCCAGATTTCATGCATGCTGTCTTCTTTAGATTTTCTTTTTAGATTTAACCTTTTCTTAGAGTGTTTGATCCATTTTCTATACCTTGTTTTCAAGACCTAGTATTCCCTCTTCAACTTGACTCAATCTGTTGTTGATTCCTTCACCTGAGATACTTATTTGTCCTCTCCAGTTTTCTTTGAGGTTTATTTCAGTTTGGATTTGCTTCAATGATTCTATCTCTTTATTAAATTCCATTTACATATCTTGGATTTCTTTCATTATTTCTTTCAGTTCTTTATGTTTTAATGGTCCTTATGTGGGCATTTGTTCATATCATTATTTGTTTATATCCTTTTTGCTCTCCTTGAACATATTTGTGATCATTGTTTTTAAATAACTGTTTTGTATATTAGCCAAGTTGCTTGTCTCAGAAAATATACTGGGGATGATACTTTCTAGGGAAAATATATTGTCTGCATTATCCATAATGTTTGGGTTTTTGCAATTGGACCTAAACATTTAGAATTAGTATTTTTTGGTGTTTTATACTATGGCTGTCTGGTCACTCCTTAACTGAGTGGTTGTTTAGATCCAGTTTTGCCCTAACCTGTAAGGTTGTGGACCAAATGTGTACTAGTGTTTATTCTTGTATTCACTCTATTCTGACTCATGAATTGGGTGTTTGAAAGGATTTCAGCTTAGGGTCACTTCAGACAAGGCTTCACAGTGTGCAGGTGTCTGGTAAAGCCATGAATGAGGCTGTTGGCAGAAAGAGAGAGTGTGTCCAGCAATCTACTGGCTGTTGTAGTCAGATTCCACATACAGTGGGTACCAGGCAGAATGTTGGATGGGGAAATTGACAGACAATCAGAAGGGGAAATGAGGATTCCTAATATGCCTTTTTCAGTTATGAGAGTCATGATCAAATTAGATCAACTCATTCCATTCCAGAGTTAATAACTGCTTCCCTTATTGATTACCAATAATCATTCTTTTGTACTTAAATCTTATGATGGTTAGTTTACTAATCAACTTGACATGATCTAGAATCACTTGAGAATGGAATCTCAGTGAGGAGCTATCTAATTGGGGTTGGCCTGTGGTTGTGTCTGTAGGAGATTTATCTTGATTAGTGGGAGGATCTGCCAACTGTGATGGTACCATTCCCTATGCAGGGAATATGGACCTGTGCTGGAGGGTCCTCCTACTTAAGGTTGCAGTCCACCATGTCTAGACAATGCAATGTCCCCCAGCAGCAGGGGATTTCTGATCTCTTTTTGAGATCTTATTCTTATTTGGAAGCTGTCCCTGAACTTGGAGGCCTGACTTAAGTGTGACCTTTGTCACAGTTTCCTGCAAATGCTCCCCAATTGCTGTCCATATGATAATTAGGTGTTGTGCTCCAACTGTATGAAGGAACAGTGCTGCCAAACACAAATTAGGTGATGCCCCAGCTGCTGTCCTCATCCTATATATTCCTCTCCCTCTGAAATAAAACTGAGCTATCTCATTAAAGCTGCCTCCTGGAAGGATATTTCTGTCCTAATTAAAGCTGTCTGAACCCCGCTCACTGCTTCTGCTTCCACTTCTCTCCCAGACCTTTGGCCAACAATCCCAGAGGGAGAAGGAGACCCACAGACCTGGACATCAGCATGTATATATATTCATTCATTGCTCTTTGCTTTCCGATGTGGACATAGTATGACCAACTGCTTCAATGTCCTGCTGTCGTGACCTCCCTTTAATATTGGACTGCCTTTACCAGTGAACTGAAATCAATCCTTTCACCTTTAAGTTGTATTTGTCAGAATATTTTTTCACATCAGGAAAAGAAAATAAGAAAAACCTATATTTAAAATCAAAGATCATGTTTTTTAGCATATTCAATACTCACACAAAGAGTTCTTGGAATCATTTGGATAGATTTTAGAATTACAGTTCAACTTGTTTTTGCACCAATGCTGTGATATAATGAACACTGTATATAATAAGCACATAGTTATTGTGACCATTGATTTTGACAATGTTCAATTGTTATCTGTTACATAATAAAATTGAGATTTTACTCCAAAATGTTTATTTATATGCAGGTGCTTTACATACAAAAAATATGAAAGAGGCAGCTAATGAAGATAGCCACTAAAACCTAATTGTAAACATGTCAATCTTCATATTTATAACATTTGAATAGCAAAGACATATTTAGAAATACATATTTTCTTATTTATGCTAAATATATAAACATACTAAGTTACTTATATAAATTGCTAAACTTATTTACTAAAAATATACTAGCTACTTTTTCAGTGGGTGTTCTGGGGACATAGATCAATATAGTCAGGCTTTCCCAATTAATTAATATACATCTAGTGATACAAACTAAGCACATTTTTAAGTTAAAAACACCAATTATATACTTTCAAATGTTAATGTTATATTTTCTCTGCTTAAAAATCTGATTTAATTTGCCTTATATAAATCCATGCATTTGTACTTTTTAAAAGATTCCCTGGGGGTAGGGGCACCAAATTAGCATAATAAAGAAGAAACATAGCCTAAGATTCAAGAACTAATAAAGGGAATCCCAACTGTACTGCAAATATAGTTTAAAAAAAAGAAAAAAAAACTTATGGCAAGAAAAGTAAAGTTGTGGTGTTTTGAATAAGAATGGCCTCTATAGGCTCATATATTTGAATGCTTAGTTACCTGAGAATAGAACTCTTTGAAAGGATTGGAAGGATTAAGAGGTGTGGTCATTTGGAGAGAGTGTATCATTGGGATTGAACTTTAAGGTTTCCCTTTCTGCTTGCAGAACAGGAGGTAGCTCTTATGTACTTCTCTAGCACTATGCCTGTCTGCATACTGTCATGCTCCCAGGTATTATGATAATGGACTAAGTCTCTGAAACTGTAAGCAAGCCCCCAGTTCAATGCTTTGTTTTATAAGAGTTGCTTTGGTCATGGTGTCTCTTCACAGCAATAGAATAGTGACTAAGACAGAAGTCCCCCCTGAGGGAAGTCTAAGTCTATTGTTTAAACTGACATAGCATTAAATCAACGTTTAAATGTAACTATTTGCACTCACAGACACTTTCAACTCTCAGCCTGAATTAGAGAAAGCTTCATTTACAGTGAACTTTTGTGGATGCAGATACTTATAACTACACAAGATGCTGAGAATAAGTTATGATTCTGTGTTCAGTTCTAAACTAGTCATTTATATTACATTCTCCAAGGCTCAGGAAACATTGCTGTGAAGGGGTAGGGAAAACAAGAGCATGGTAAGACAAAGAGAAGGCTGTGAAATAGCATCTTCTGGGTAAGTCATAGCCACTGCAATCACAAACTCAACAATGGTGAATGTCTCCACTGGGCCTGCAAAACAATGGGTCCATTAATATTCAGGCATAGATTAAGGAGGTATTCAGGTGACCCTACAAATCATTTCTAAGCTATTTCTTATTGATAGTTTTAGGGTAAAAAGACTCAGTGTCTTCAGTTGTGTACCCACTAGTGACTCCATCATCTTTCAGTGGACAGTTCCAATCCAATAGTCACACAGATGGCCCTGGTCAAACTAAACCAATTATATGACAAAACTGAGTGTGAGTCTGTACAGGTAAGAGAGGAGATCGTCAGTAGAAGTGGGAGAGAGAAAAGAGTAGCGGTAGAAAGTAACTCGAGTGTATTAAATGTATGTATTCAATTATCAAAGAAATAGATCAATAAGTAAATAAATAACACAAATGAAAAAGAATTAAAACTAAAGCACTAGCTATGCATCTTTCTGCACATTGCTCACTTATACACTAGGTGTCAGTGCAGTGCCATCAGTGACCTGAAATAGAATGAAACCATTGGTCCTGACTCAGAAGATGTACCGCTGTCGAGTGAGAAAGCCAAACTGCCAACATGTCATTTCAAAATGATGCATTCAGTAAAACCAGTAAGTAAATATTGTTATTTGAGTGTTTGTGTTACTGGTCTTAGCTACAAAAAGAAAATTCACAGAGAATGCTCATATTTATAGAACCAAGAGTTTCTGTGTATATAACAAGTAGCTATTTTGTACAGTGATGTTATTATTTTGGGAAAAAAACTTCCTATAACACAAGACCCACTTAGGAATGTATATGTAAATATGGTTAGAAGTCATAGCTCATGGTGTTGTGGCAACATAAAAACCACAGCTGTCATGTTAAAGGGAATTAGAGAGTTTATTCAGGAGGCATCATGAGTGACCATCTCAAAATACATGTTCCAAAGTTGAAGCAATGTTATGAAATTTTTATAGCTTTATAGAACAAAGAAAGTAATAAATGAAGACATGTTTAAAATACATTGGTGGGTATACCAGAGAAGCAGATTTATTGAGATGGGGGTGGGGAAAGCTATTCTATAGCCCCAGAATGCTATCCTAGGAAATCTTGAGCCATTGGGTTGGTAAAAGCTTGTATTTTGCTAAGTTAATATATATTTAATAGTTTTTTTATTTATTATCATGAGATATTAGTTCTAAGTTAATAGTTTTAAGGAGATTTTACTTATTATAGCAAGGTGTTAGTTCAGAAAAAGAATGGGAACAGGAATGGCTGTTCCAGAAAGAATTTTCATTCCTAGTTTTCACTGTTGATCACTTATCACGTTTTATGCATGCACAGGTCATATATTGAATATTATAGAGCCTGTCATTGCCAAGAGGTCATTCCTAGGATCTGATGTAAATGAAGTCTGAATATTGGCCAGAAGAAGAATCTTCAAGAGAGTTGAATTGCTAGTAATGGCCATTAAGAAAGAAACTACTCAATCATATCAAAATGATTAGCTATTATGAACCAGATCTGAATTATATTTTTATATCTTCTGTATGTGGCAAAGCATTTACATGTGATATATATTATTGTTTAAGTAATCAAGAATAATTTAAGTTAATAGAGTGAAAATTACACGTGAAACAAATATATAAAATAACCAAAATTTATGAGAGTGCCTATATAATTCCCCATTATATAGTTATTTGTGTTTGATGCACTACTTTAATTATTTTTATACAGTTAAAAATAGAACTTTTGATTGAGTTATTGTATTGTTTTGCTTTTTTTTTTTACTAAAATGTTATTTAATTAAATGTTTTTAATCTTGGCTAATTGTGCTATAGAATACTTTATCCTGTCCATCAGCAGTTAACATAAAATATCATGAATGTTGTTATTAGATATTGGTATCTTTTGTATAATTTGGATAAGATAAATTAACCAAAATATTTAAGTGTCTTTATTCAGAGTAAATGGAGGCTAAGTCTGATCAAAAACTGTACTTTTTTGTTTCATCTAAATTATATGGGAAAATGAGACCATATAAAGAAAAACCTGTAACTGTCAAACACCAGTCTGAGAGCAAACAGACAGAAAAAAAAGTGAGATCACTGAGTGGTCATTTTATCTTTATTTGTAATTTTATTAAAACTGAGACAAATAACATGTTATCATTAAGAAATATATCAGGTGGAATTTAAAATGTAATCACAAAATTATTTAAGTAACATAGAAGGTGAGAAACATTTAGCTAACCAGTGTGCTTAGTTAAGTGGCATTGAAATGAATACATCCAGCATCTTCAAAGTCCACGTGAGCAAGCTTTAAAATAATGCAGCTAATGTGACAGAGTTTATTACCTCCTAGCAGTGAGTTAGAAGTACTTGGATATACTCATGAACTTTAAATCAGAATGGAATTTTTGATGTAATATTTTTTTAGTTGATAAAATTATCTGATTTTATTTTTGGAAGAAGACTGTAACTAATTCAAATGTTATTTTTTACAGGTATAATCTTTTACAATGCTATGTGTTATCTGTTTATTTAATAGACTGAATTTTATAAAAAGACTTAAATATTTGTTCAGTAGGAATATTATTTTGTAATTTAGTGGAATATTTTAAGAAGGTTTCATATTTTAAGTGGATTTTATGTACTTAGGGCAATGATTATTTAAAAAGCAAAGGTTTTGTCCAATATATCATATTTAATCACAGCTTTCAAATGTTTATTTAGTAAAAAGAATACATAGAAAAATCAGTTATTTATTGTTGTAGAGAATCCCCACTCCACCAGAGACTACAATGACAGCTAGGAGTCCAGGTAGGCTTCCAGCTCACCAAACTCACTCACTTTTTCACTTTCTCTGTGTCTGACACTATCCCCAGTGCTGTGCTCTCCTAGTCACCACATACCAGCTCCCAACTAGGGAACAGACTCCCTGCTCTTCTAGAGATCGGGCGTACCTCTACAAGATCAACCTCCAACTGGGGAAGAGACTCACCACTCTACCAAAGACCACACAGACTATTAGAAGTCCAGGTAGGCTGTCTATCAGCAGAATTCTCCCCTTTTTTGCTCACTCAATCACCCCATTATCCTATTCCCAATCTTCCAACCTTGTCTTATCTCTGTGTCCCAGTCTCCAACTTGGGTGGAGATTCCTAGATCAACCAGAGTCCATGATGGCTACAAGTCCAGCCCCAACTTGGGTGGAGACTCCCTGCTCAACCACAGTCCACACCTACCAGAAGACCAGAGAGGAAACTGAAACCAAGGAACAAAACATTCATCAAACAAAGACAAACTCAAAAATCAGCAACTATACATAAAATTGGCCCAAACCCAGATGCCTAGATGCCAGGAGAAACACACAATAAATAATAGCCAAGGAAATATGTCACCATCAGAACCCAGCTATCCCACTATAACAAGCCATGATTATTCCACCCAAACTGAAGCACAAGAAAAAGACCTTAAAACCAAATTTATGAAGATGATTGAGTTCCCTAAATATGAAATGAATAAATCCCTTAATGAAAATCAAGAAAAAAAAAGCAGCAACCAAACCAAACCAACCAAACAACTGCAACAAAAACAGATGAAGGAAATGAATAAAACTCTTCAAGACCTGAAAATAGAAATAGAAACAATAAAGAAAATAGAAAATACAAACAGAGGGGATTCTGGAAATAAAAAGATCTACTTAAATGAACAGGAAATACAGACATAAGTATCATCAACAGAATACAAGAGATGGAATAGAGATTCTCAGGTGTTGAAGATGTGATAGAGAAAAAATATTCATTTGTCAAAGTACAGGTCATATCTAAAAAAATTCCTGAAACAAAACATCCAGGAAATCTGGAACACTGTGCAAGGACAAAACCTAAGAATAATAGAAATAGAAGAAGGAGAAGAATCCCAGTTCAAAGGCCCAGAAAATGTTCTCAGCAAAAAATCACAGACAATTTTTTTTCTAACCTAAACAAAGAGATGCCTATAAAAGTATAAAAAGCTTACACCAAATAGATTGTACCAGAAAAGAAAGTTCCCTTGCCACATGATAATTAAAATACTAGACATATTAATAAAGAAGGAATATTAAAAGCTGCAAGCAAAAAATAAATAAATAAAAGCAAATAACATATAAAGGTAGACCTATTAGAATTATGACTTCTCAATAGTGACTATAAAGTCAGTAGAAACTGGTTATTTGTGCTATAGACTCTAAGAGAACACACAGATGTCAGTCCAGACCACAATACCCAATAAAACTTTCAATCACCATAAAAGAAGAAAACAAGGTATTTCTTGATAAAGTCAAATTAAAAAAAAAATCTATCCAAAAATCTTGCCCTACTGAAGGTACTAGAAGGAAACCTCCAACCCAAGCAGGTTAACTACACCCATGGAAGCACAGGAAACAGGTAATTTCACAGTAGTAAAAGCAAAAGAAGAGAAATACACACACACACACACACACACACACACACACACACACACCACCCTCACAACCACCACTGCCACCATCAACAATGGCAAAAATAACAGGAATTTATAATCATTGGTCATTGACATCTCTAAATATCATTGGACTCAATTCCCCAGTAAAAGACATAGACCAACAGAATGGATGTGTAAATAAGATCAATCATCCTGTATACAAGAAACAATATTAAAGAGAGACATCACCTCAGAGTAAAGGGCTGGAAAAGGTTTTTCAAGCAAATGGATCAAAGAAACAAGCTAATAGATCCATTCTAATATCTAACACGTTAGATTTCAAACCAAAGTTCATCAAGAGGGATGGGAAGAAAACTTCATATTCATCAAAGGAAGAGTCCACCAAGGTGATATTTCAATTCCTTACATTTATGCCCCAAACACAAAGAAATTGTTGTTTGAAAATAAAACAATAAAAAGCACCAGCAACAAAACATTACTTAAGCTTAAGTCACACAATGACCTTCCCACATTGATAGTGGGAGACTTCAATACACTGCTCTCACCACAGACAGGTCATTCAGACAAAAGCTAAACAGAGAAATACTGAAATTAGAAGACCTTATGAACCAAATGTACCTAGCAGATAACTACAGAATATTCCAACCAAAACCAGAAGAATATATCTTCTTCTCATCACCTTACAGAACTTTCACCAAAATGTATCACATATTCTATCACAAAGCAAGCTTCAACATATACAAGAAATCTGAAATAACTCCTTGTATCCTGTCAGACTACCTTGGATTAAAACTGGATTTCAATAACAGCAGAAACAACAGAAAGCCTATAAAGTCATAGAAATTAAACTGACTGACTACTGGGTGAAGTAAGAAATAAAGAAATTAAAGACTTCCTGGAATTCAAAGATAATTAATGCATAACCTACTCAAATTTATGGGGCACAATGAAAGCAGTGCTAAAAGGAAAGTTCATACCACCAAGTACTTAGATTTAAAAAAAAGGAAAGATCTCATATTAGCAACTTAAGAGTATACTTGAAAGTTCTATAACAAAATGAAGAAAGCACATCCAAGAGAAGTAGATGGCAGGAAATAATCAACTTGAGGACTGAAATCAATAAAATAGAAACAAAGAGAACAATACAAAGAATTGATGAAGAAAAGAGTTGGTTCTTTGAAAAAATAAATAGGCTAGACAAATCCTTATCCAAATGAACTAAGAGACAGAGAGACAATATCAAAATTAACAAAATCAAAAAGAAAAAAAATGACATCTAAGAAATCCAAAGAATGAGTAAGCCAGACTTTAAAAACCTATACTCCACAATACTGGAAAATCTAAGAGAAAATGACAATTTTCTCAATAGATACCATTTACCAAAGCTAAATCAAAATGAGATAAAAAAAAGTTTTAATAGACCTGTAACTTTCAAGGAAATAGAAGCAGTCATTAAAAGTTTCTTAGCCAAAAAGGGCCCAGGGCTAGACAGTTTTAGTGAAGAATTCTTCCAGACTTTCAAAGAAGAGCTAATACTCATTAAATTAGTCTACAAAATAGAAACAGAAGGAACATTGTGAAATTTCATGAGACCACAGTCACCCCAATAAACAAACTACACACAGATTCAACAAGGAAAGAGAACTACAGATGAATTTCTCTTATGAACCTAGGTACAAAAATACTAATACTTGCAAACTGAATCCAAGAACACATCAAAAAGATCATCCAACTGACAAAGAAGGGTTCAACTTTTAGTGAAGTAGCTGAATAATTAGCACACACACATAAACACATACAGCAAAAAAAAAAAAATCAGTATCCCTCCTATCTACAAATGAAAAAAAAATCTGATAAAGAAATCAGGGAAGCAACACCCATCACAATAGCTATGAATAACATAAAATATCTTGGGGTAACTCTAACAAAATAAGGGGAAGATTTTATGTTAAAAACTTCAAATCTTTGTAGAAAAAAATTGAAGAAGATATCAGAATATGGAAAGATCTCCCATGCTCATGGGTCTGTAGGATTAACAAAGCAAAAATGGCCATCCTACAAAAACAATTTGCGATTCAACATAAATCTCCATCAAAATCCCAACACAATTTTTTACAGACCTTGAAATGAGAATATTCAACTTCATATGGAAAAACAAAAATTTCAGAATATCTTGAACAATCCTATACAATAAATATACTTCTGGAGGTAACATCATCCCTGGTTTCAAGCTTCACTACAGAGATATAACAATAATAAAACACATGGTATTGGCATAAAAACAGACATGTTGATCAATGGAATCAAATTAAAGATTCTGCCATAAATCCACACACCTATGGACACCTGATTTTTGGATAAAGGTGTCAGAAATACACACTGAAAAAAAGAAATAATCTTCACTAAATGATGCTGGTCTAACTGGTTGTCAGCACATAGGACAATGCAAATGCATCCTTATATATCACTGTGAACAAAACCCAAGTCCAAGTGGATCAAAGACTCCACATAAAACCAGATACACTTACTCTGATAGAAGAAGAATGGAGGATAGTCTTGAATGCATTGGCACAGGAGACAACTTCATGAAGAGAACAGATATCACAGACATGAAGATCAACAATAAATATGTGGAACCTCATGAAACTAAAAAGCTTCTACAGGGCAAAGGACACCATCAGTTAGATAAAACAATAGCCTATAGAATGGGAAACATTTTTCACCAACTCCACCTCTGATAGAGGACTAATATCCAAAATTTATAAATAATTCAAGAAACTACATATCAAGAAAACAAAAACCCAATTAAAAATGTGACACAGTAGTAAACAGAAAATTCTCAATAGAGGAAAGCAAAATGGGTGAGAAACCCTCAAAGAAATGGTCCTCATCCTTAGCTATCAGGGGAATGAAAGCCAAAATTACTCTGAGATTCCATTTTACACCTGTCAGAATGACTAAGATCAATAAATCAAAAGACAGCTCATGTTTTTGAGGATGTGGAGAAAGGGCTCCAATGCTGGTGGGAGTGCAAACTTATACAACCACTTTGGAAATCAATATGGTATTTCTTGAAAAACACTGGCAATTGACGTACCTCTAGACCAAGCTATACCACTCTTGGGTATATACACAAAAGGTGCTCCATCCTACCATTAAGATACTCAATTATGTTCATTGTGACTTTATTTATAATCTCCAGGAACAAGGAATAACCTAGATGGCTCTCGACAGAGGAATGGCTAAAGAAGTGGTCCATTTACACAATGGATGATTATCTGTTTTTATTTTGTTTTTATGACATCAGGAAATTTGCAGGTCAAAGTATGGAACTAGAAAAAAACATGCTGAGTGAGGTAACCCAGACCCAAGAAGATGAACATGGTGTTAAGTAAATGATAATAATGCTACAATCGATAGACCCAGAAAGGCTAAGTAACAAAGAGGGCTCTAAGTGGAATGCACACATCTCCTTGGAAAGGGGAAATAGAACAGATTTTGTTGGTGGACTGGGGGCAGCTAGGAATGTGAACAGCAGGAATCAAGTGGGGGGAAGGCAGAGACAGAAGGCAGGAGAGATACTGGGAGAGAGGACTGGAATAGGACAGCATCTGTGGGGGAGGGTTTATGTAGAAGCCTAGACCAGTAGAAAATCTCAAAATTATTTCAGGATGACCCTAGCAATGACTCTTATTAACAGAGAAATAAGAGCCTGAACTAGCCTTTCTCTGAAGTCAGGGAAGAATTTCATGGGACTGGGACATATAACCAGACATAAGGCCTTTGGTCTATAATCTATCCTATCTGTAAGATATACTGGGACAATGAAGGTACAGAATTTGTGGAAATGGTCAACCAATGATGGGTCTAATTTAAGGCACATACCACAAGTGGGAGCCAATGCCCCACATTGTCTGGATGGCCAGGAATTGGAGGCTGGATAGCCCAGAGAACTATAATAGAAAAAAAATCAATGAAATAATTTTTAATGGTATCCTTAATATCCCTATATACTCATAAATCATTGCCTAGCCCAGGCAAAATCAGAAAGGCTTTCCTGGCAACTGATGAGAGCAGACAAAGAGACCCATGCCCAAACATTAGGCAAAGAGAGAGCCCATATACAAGATCTCCATCAGGTCCCTCCCCTTGAAGCTCAAGGAATACCATGGAAGAGGAAGAAGAATAAATGTAGGAGAAAGAGGGGTCAGGGATATCAACCAAGCAGGGATTACAGGGGCTCACAAAGACTGAAGAGGCGATCACTGAGCCTGCATGATTCTGTGTTAGGTCCTCTGCATATATGCTGTTGTTTAGCTTGTGGGACTCCTAACAGTTACAGAGGATGTATCTGACTATTTTGCCTGCTATTGGAATCTTTCTCATCCTACTGGGTTGACTCATCCAGCCCTTTATGAAGGTTTATTCCTAGTTTTATTCCAACTTGTTATGCCATGTTCAGCTGTTCTCACTGGGAACCCTGCTTTTTTTTTGAAGGGAAATGGAGGAGCAGTGGATATGGAGGAGAGAAGGTGGGAAGTGGGAGGAGTGGAAGAAATAGAGGCTGCTGTTGGGTTGAGGGAAGTATCCGTTTTTAAAAATAATAAATAAATAAATAAATAAATAAATAAATAAATAAGTAAATAAATAAAACACTTGTGTACAAGCCAGTTTGGCAATTATTACATTATAAGATATAACCATCTGTAGACAGTTGTACACGTAATCATACATAAGAAATGTTTTAATAAACCATATTTTGAGCATCATTTTGTTGGGATTGATATTTAGCTCTGGGTTTTTATTAAGACCAATTAGGATTTCTGCTACATTTTTCCAACTCTTTACTTTGAGGTTTTGTTGATCCTTGATGTTGAGGTGTTTTTTCATTTGTTTGTTTTTTGGTTTTTCTTGTATATGCAACAAAAGGATGGATATTGTTTTCACATTCATTCTGTTAAACTGTATATTTTTATAAGGGAATTGAGTCCATTAGTATTGTGAGATATCAATGACCAATGACGGTTAATTCCTGTTATTTTGTGGGTAGTCTTGTTGGAGTGTGTGTGTGTGTGTGTGTGTGTGTGTGTGTGTGTGTGTGTGTGTTTTCCTTCTTTTGGTTTTGCTAGTATGAGATTATTTATTTCCTGTGCTTTGAGGGTTGTAGTTAACTTCCTTGGATTGGAATTTTCTTTCTAGTACCATCTGTAGGGCAGGATTTGTAGGTAGATATTGTTTAACTTTGACTTCATCAAGGTATATCTTGTTTTCTCCTTCTATGGTGATTGAAACTTTTACTGTGTATAATAGTCTGGGCTGGCATCTCTGGTTTCTTCAAGTTTGCGGAACACATGCCCAGTCCTTCTTGCTTGTAGGGTCCTAATTCAGAAGTCAAACTTCTAATAGGTCTGCCTTTATATGATACTTGCTCTCTTTCCCTAGTAGCTTTTAATATTCCTTCTTTGTTCTAAATATTTAGTGTTTTGATTATCATGTATTAAGAGAACTTTCTTTTCTGATCCAACAATTTGTTTATTTTTCTTCTTATACCTTTATGGGCACCCCCTTATTTAGTTAGGACATTTTCTTCTATGATTTTGTTGCAAATGTTTTCTGGGCCTTTGAACAGGAATTCTTCTCCTTCTTCTATTTCTATTATTCTTATGTTTGGTCTTTTTATAGCATCCCAGATTTCCTGGATGTTTTCTTTCAGGAATTTTTTAGATCTAACATTTTCTTTGACCAATATATCTATTTCTTGTATTGTATCTTCAACACCTGAAGTCTTCTCTTCTATCTCTTGTATCCTGTTGGTGATGCTTGTGTCTGTAGTTCCTCTTCACTTACGTAGATTTTTTTCATTTCCAGATAATCGTCTGCTTGTGTTTTCTTTATTGCTTCTATTTCCATTTTCAAATCTTAAATAGTTTTATTCATTTACTTTAATTGTTTGTTTTTTCTTGGATTTCACTAGGGGATTTATTCATTTTTCTCCATATTTTTTTTTTGGTCTTTTCCTTGATTTTTTAAAAAGGGATTTATTCATTTCCTCTTTAAGGATCCCTATCATCTTCAAACAGTTGGTTTTATGTTTTTTTTTCTTGTACTTCAGCTGTGTTGGAATATTTAGAGCTTGCTGTAGTGGACAGCTGGGCTCTGGCAGTGACCTATTTCCTTGGCTGTTATTGGTGGTATTCTTATGCTAGCATCTAGGCACCTGAGTTTGGGATGATTAAAAGTCCAGGTGTTGATGTCTTAGTTTGTCTTTGTTAGCTTGGTGTTTTGTTCATTGGTATTTGTTTCCTTTCTGGTCTTCTGGACAGTGTGACCTGTGGTTAAGGAGGGAATCTCCACCCAAGGTCAGAGCTGGATTTGTGGTGGCTGTCAAGGTCTCTGGTCAAGCTGCTGGGGGCAGAGACGAGTAGACAATGGAGAATGGGGTGATTGGGTTGGATGTATGGGGGCACTAAGAGGAGTGGTGGAGGTTCAGGGTAGGCAGCCGACATGGACCCCTAGTGGCATGTTTAGCCTCTTTTCCAACAAGAGTTCTCTGCCCTAATTAGGAACTGGGACAAGATAACATGGAGGGTATTGGGATGCTGGATAGTGTGATAGGCATCAAGAGTGTGTGAGAGGTCCACAGGCGAGTGGCCCATCTAGAGTTCTGGTGACTGGCATGGCCTCTGGTAGATCAGGTAGCCTCTGCAGGAGTTAGAGGTCTGGAGCAAGGTAGTGGGAGGTGGGTATTAGGGATAGGATTGGGGGCATTCTATACGGCTTATGGTCTGGATCTCTTCCTTTTACACATAAATTTCAGGATTACCTTGTCCAAATTTTGCACAATTGCAAAAATAAATAAATAAATGAATAAGGTACATTATACGTTATTAGGGACTTGTACCTGAATATCAACTGGGGTTTTATCAACTGTCATTTTAGCAATACTAATAATCATAATTGTCATCTCAAGGTTATTCAATTTAATTCACTTTTTTCAAAAACGTTTTGCAGATTTAATGTCTTCCATTTCTTTTGTTCAGTTTATTTCAAACAATCTCTGGTTTTCATGTTAATATACATTGAGTCCATGCTTCATTTCCACATCAGAAATGGCTACTATAGAAAAATGAAATTGCCTTTCTAATTTTAAGTGTATATTTTTATGTATGGGTGTTTGTCAGCATGTATGCATGCACATCATATGCATGCCTAGGGCTTGCAGAAGCCAGAGAAGGCTTTTGGGTTCCCTGGAGCAGAAGTTAAAGATAGGGTTGCCATAAGCCGTATAGATGCCGTTGACATCTGAACCAAACCTGGATCCTCTCTCTGCAGGAGCAGCAATTGACCTTCCCCAGCTCACATTTTGCATTTTAATCTTAAATTATCTTTCAGTACATTTATATGTACAATTTTCTTTTAAATATATTCTGTGGGGAACTCTAAACTCTATAGTTTTATTTGAGGTATTCTAATGCAAATATTTTCAGATATGAAGAAATAATTAAACATCAGTTAATGTGAATATGATATCTGCAATATTTTTGCATAGAAGATTTTTCTGTGCCAGTGTTAGATTATATGAACTTATTATAGATGCAGTTCTTCACTGACACAAGCAATTAAAAGATTATCATTTGAGTGAGTGGGTAAGTGTTAAAGATCACAAGTCAGTCATAATATTTGTTAAAGTAAAATCTTTATTGATGTTGGTCTTGTGAATTTGGGAGTGAATGTGAAAAAGAAATAACTCAGCGTTACCTGGTTCAGGACACATTCCAAGTCTGCCGTGTATTGTTTCTTGTTCAGTGAGGGTTCTCTATCTTTTGTGATGTTTGAATGAAAATTAATCATGAAATTGAAAACTAAATGATGTAACAGAGTTCCTTTTACATAAGGAGAAGAAAATAACAGAGATGAAATGTATTTAGAAATCAAGAGACATTCAGAGGCCACATTTAGTCAGTAATGAAACATTCTTATATGATAGACATTCTGTGATGTTATCTTATTTCCTGGAAGCATTTCATTTTTCAATAGAATCATTATAACAAAATTCAGCAGCAGTGGACTATCACTATAAATCATCAATTCAAAGGAAAGACTAATTTATAGTAGTTTATGAACACATGAGTTGTAATTATACAAAGACCCAGCTGTGGTATCTGAGAGATGTTAAGTAAGGCTGATTTTTAGTGTTATCTATAAATCACTGAAATATAATATGTTTGCAAATGTCAATAGTATTAAATGAGGTTGTTATTCCCTGAGGTACAGTCTGAACAAAGAGTATTACAGACTGTGATTACAATATGTCCCTTGCAATTGACTGTGCCTATGATAATTTAGCAACTGGGCTAGAGGAGGTCTATGGGATATTTTGGCAAGGATCTAGCTGCCACATGTTTTCTCCTAAGAAGTTGAGTGAGGCTGAATTAAAAGTGATGGGCTAATTTGTTTGGTGGAGGAAATTTCAAGACAAGAGAATTTTGAATCTGTGGCATTGTTGTTACTGATAACTGTTGTGCAGGTGTGCAAGAAAAAAAATACTATGTCTGACAGACAAAAAAAATCAACATGTACAGTTTGGAGAGGAAAAGAGCCCTAGGAAACTTATTTTTACAGATAAGGTAAATGCTGCAAAAGAATCTGTAATTGGTTTGTTTGTTTGCCTTTTTTCATTGAACTTTTTTTTATCTCGTATATTCTAACCACACTTTCCCCCTCCTCTAACTTCTCCCAGATGCTAGCCACCTCCCTATTCACCACTCTGTGCCCTTCTGTTTTTCTCTCTCTCAAACAAAAATAAAAACAAGAAATACACAATCACAAAAATATACAAGGCCCCCAGAATTGGAAACCAAGATATACAGACAAAAGACCATTAAGACCAAAAATGTCCATACAAAGCAATATGACACAAAATGTTTACCCAAATACCATTGAGTGTTGTAGAAAATTATTTTAACTAATAAAGATGTGTTACATTTGTTTATGCCACACAATATTACTTTAACTGTGTAAAGGTTGTTATATTTGTATTTTTTTTATTGATGTAGGATGCGTTACTTTTGTCCCTACTGCATTTGTTCAATTATGTAAAGATGTGTTACATTTGTTTCAGCTTGCCTTTCTAAAGCATATGATTGGTTTAGTGAAGAGCTGAATGGCCAAGAGTTAGGCAGAGACAGGATAGGCAGGGCTCGTGGGCAGAGAGAATACGTAGGAGGTAGGAGGAGAAATCTAGGCTGAGAGATAAAGGGAGACGAGAACAAGGGAGAAAGAGAGGGACATGCCCGGGGCCAGAAGGCAGGCAGCTGCCAGACAGACAGGAGAAGCAGGACAGTAGGACATACAGAGAGGAAGGAAGAAATGTGAAAAGCCCTGCGGCAAAACATAGACAAAGAAAAACATATTAAAATAAGAGTTAAGATAATGCCAAGCATTCCTAACTGATAAATAAGTCTCTGTGTCTTTATTTGGGAGCTATTCACCTAAAAGAAATCTTGCTACTGTTGAGTTTGTTTTGTGTTGAGCATCTACTCCTGGCTATGGAGCCTATCATGAAGTGGTTAATGCATCCCTGGAAATACCAATGGAGAAAACTAGTTTTTCCTCTCTAAGTATATGCCAATTGCAGATAGTTTCTGGGCTACAGGTATGAGGTTATGTCTATTTCCTCTTAGCTTCAGGATCCTGTCCTACTAGGACATGTGCAGGTCCTGTGAGTGCTGCCTCAGTCTCCGTGAGTACTTATGTGCATCAGATAGGTTGCGTCTAAGGGAAACTCTTTCCTTGGTGTCATCCATCACCTATGGCTCTTACAATCTTTCTCCTCCTCTTCTGAATAGGTCTCTGAGCCATGAAAGAAGGGTTTAATGAAGTCATCTCATTTAGGATTAAGTACTCCAAAGTCTCAGGGTCTCTACATTGTCTAGTTGTGGGTCTCTGTGTTAGTTTCTATCTACTCCAAGGAAAAGTTTCTCTGATAAAGGTTGAACAAGGCATTGATCTATGAGTATAGTAGAATGTCATGAGTCACTTTGTTTCTATGTTGATTTATCACAATAGTTGTATTTGATTTCCCCCTAGGCCTAAGGCCTATCCAGTCTCAGGTTTTTGGTCACCCTAGCTGTGCCAAGAATGGGTTCCATCTCATGAAGTAGACCTTAAATCCAATCAGGGAGTGGATGGTTACTCATTCATGTGTGCCACTATTGAACAAGCATATCTCAGGCAGGTCATTATGTTAGGTCACAGAATCTGTAGCTAGGTTGATGATAAACTTTCTCCTGTAGTAGTATGAGATTATAATTGCTAAGAAGTTTAACACTTTTAAGGTTGCAATATGGCATTTATACCATGTAAATAACCAATAGCTATATCATCAAATTTAAGGACTACTCAGTGAGAGAGAATATATGTCTAGAACCATAAACCAACCACCTCATAATCTAGAGAAGGATGTACTGACATTATTTTTCTGAACATATATAATTTCTAACTGCAATCTCATATACTCAAACATAACTATAATTGTCACTATTCATAAAAGAAGCTTCTTTCCAATGGATTGAGACCTCCATAGAAATCCACACCTGGTCAAGATGCATAGAACAACTGTGGTACACAACTACAAATTATACATTTACAATGCAATCACTATATCTAAGGCTCAGGGAACACTTTGGAAGAGGAGGCGGAAAGACTGTAAGAACCAGAGGACTAGGAAGTCCCCTGTGAGATAGTGTCTTTGATACCTAACATTGAAGCTATACCTATGAAATTTCAATAACACCATTGAATGAACAAAATTTAAACAATAAAATTTCCAGTTGACATGCCAACATGGATGTGGAAATCTCATAAGGCCCAACACCTAGATGGAAAAGAATAGACAATAATGTCTGCTAAGAAAGGGAGAGTCAGACTTCTCCAGGGATGATCACCTGAAAAGTCATCTAATCCCAGCCTTAAACAAATACCCATATTACATATGAACAACACTAAATGGATTCAACAAGATACATATATATGTATGTGTATGTGTGTGTATATATATATATATGTGTATGTATATGTATGTGTGTGTGTATGACCAAACATATATGGTCATGAATTTGAGAAGGAATTGAAGGGATATGGGTAGAATTGACATGTAGATAGAAGAATGTAAATAAATGAGATAAATACAGTACTCATATATGAAATGTTCAAAAATAAAATTATTAAAAATTTTAAAATAATGCTTAGGTTCATTTTTTTAATCTCTAAACTTTTACTACTAAGCTTACTAAGATATATCATATATTCACTGAATTACATATACTGTTTTGATAATTAATTTTCTTTAATCTTTTATAATTGCTCCCTGGAAAACAGAGTTCTACATATGTGCTGTTAACCACTTTGTTTATATTTTTGTCTTGACAGGATATTTATGACCATACCTTTTTAAGGAAACAGAATAGAGACAATAAACAAATTGTCTAGATTGTGTTAAACTAGAAAGTGGTTATTAATTATTAATATTAGCTACTGTGGTGGTTTGAATGAGAATGGTCCCCATTGGCTCATAGATCTGAATGTTGGGTTCCCAGTTGGTGTACTGTTTAGAAAGGATTAGGTGTGACCTTGTTGCAGAAAGTGTGTCACTGTGGTAGGCATTGGAGGCTTCAAAAGCCCAGGCTAGGCCCTGTCTCTTTCTGCCACCTGATATTTATGGATCAGGATGAAAGATCTCAGCCTCTGCTTCAGTACCATGCCTGCCTGCTGCCATGCTTTCCACCATGATGATCATGGACTAATAATGCTCTGAAACTGTAAGCAAGTGCCCCATTAAGTGTTTCTTCCTTTTATTTAGCTTGGTCATGGTGTCTCTTCACAACAATACAAGAGTAACTAAGACAGCTACTGCTGTATTATTTATAATATCTCTATGTAGAATTTTAACAATGTGGTTTAACAGTGATATAAACTTGGGAACTTTCAAAACTTTATCTGACTAGCCATTTTTAATATTATAAAAATAAAGGAAATTTTAATAGCTTTTAAAAGACCTAGTCCATGAAAGCACTGCTAGAATTTATTCAATAAAGTATATTTTGGTACTTTTTAAAGGATTTTAAAATTTATTTTAATAGGAAATTTCAAAATACTGAGTAGAAGTTAAGAGAAAAGAATGTTCAATGGACTATGAACTGTGTTGGCTAAGACATAATGAGTGACCACCCATCATTGACTGATGTAGGTGAGTAGCTACAGTTTCCATAGAGAGCTTGAACAAGTTATTAATATAACCATTATCATTACTTTATCAAAGGAGTTTTGGAAATTCCCTCCTAAGCAGGATCACATTCTATGTGGACATGAAGAGGAAAATATTATCTACAAGTAGAGTATTTGTGTGAGGGAGACCCAGAAATAGAGCAGAACAAAGATTTTAAGATGAGACTCAATACTTTTGTGAAGTACTCATTGATCCTGAACCCATATTCTAAATCTGGCCAAATGGACTTATAGGACTAGCCTTTCTATCTAGAACTCCAATTCTTAACAAAGAACACATTGGACCTAAAAATTAAGCTTCTATTCCCTGCATATCACAATGATAATGTTTACAAAAGCTCAATCAATTTTATGTTTCCATTAAGGAAAATTTTGGGCAAGGACTGTCATATTTATTTGCTGGAATAATTGAAAATACTTTTGCAATATATGTTATTGTTTCAGAACTAAAGATGTTATTTATTTACTTTAAAGAAATGCAACATAGAATAGAAAATGGCAGGTTCCATGTTGTCTTAATGATGGACTCAAAAGTTTTAGTTACATATTGAATAGTTAACAAATACTACACTGTGGTGTGGAAGCTTCCTTTAACGTACACACACACTCTCTCCCTCTCTTTCTCTGTCTCTCTGTCACTGTGTCTCTCTCTCTATATATATATATGTGTGTGTGTGTGTGTGTGTGTGTGTGTGTGTGTGTGTGTGTGAGATATCAATAGAAGATATATAAATAGATATAGATATGGATCTAAGATTTTATTTAACATAGCAAAAATTATATATTTTTTGTATGTGGACCTTGGCATCAAACCTAGGGTCATAAGTGTCTCCGGCAAGCTTTCCTCATCTGGGATGCATCTCTATGCATCTATGATTCTAGTTTCATTGTAATAATTTTAAAATAAAAAAATGCATGTAAACTGTTTAAACTTTTAAAATAGATGAAGCAATTATTTTGTTTTATCCTCCCAACTGCATTATGGGAAAGGTCCCTTATCTGTTTAAATGAAGCCAATCCTGGCCACCTCTGTCAACCCATTCTTTGTTCTCTTCCAGAATATACAACAGTTTATACATCCCAATTATTGATAAAAGAAAAGCATCTCGTGTATTGTTGTACTATTGACAGAAATTGGATCTTACCATACAACTTTAGTTAAGATTTCAATCCATGAAGCCTTTATTCAAAGAATTCAAACATGTAAGTAGATCTTAAAGTACAGTGTCCTCAATGGGAATTCTTTCATTTACAAAAGGAAAGAGCTTTGCTTTTCTCACTTACTAAGCACACCAAAGTAAATATCTCATATTTAGGAAGTGCTTAATTTGAATTAATATTTAATTAAAGAAAATAAGACATAAAACACACACATGCAAACACATATTAACTGAATCCTCTTATTTTTTTATATAACACACGAGAAATATAATTAAAGATTCTAAAGGTAGGAACATCACCATTAATATTTTGTTCTGGTTATCTTCACACATGTTTGTTGCTGACATGTGGTATTCACCTTCACATTGTTTCATTATAAATCTTTCCCATGCTTTTCCATTTTATCAATAAAATCATCAACATCTGCTTGTTTTGTGGCATGATTGAAAAAGTCCAACCAAAGAGCAATAATTTTGTCTCCACATGCTGGTAGCTCATAATGGCTCAGCTTGCTTCTGTCTGTGCTGTAATCTTTGAAGCACTCCCTGTATAAAATGGAAATATTACAGAAAAGAAAATTTACAAGTAACTACTCTTCACATTCAAAATGGCTGCAAAACTACCATTTGCTTGAAGTAAATTTTGACATCTTAAAGCTGTCAGGGATCATTTTTATGAAGCAATCTAGAAGAGAAAAATACCATAATTCATGTTACTCATGGATTCATAGTCATCATATTCTAACATAATGCATGCATGTTAGAAGGTATTCAAGAGAAGCGTGTAATGCTTTCTTATATCTACGTGGCACATGGAGGACAATTGTAGAAAAACCTAAAATGAGATAGCATACGGAAAAAGAGTGTATTGTGTACTAGCATTATACTTAGGTACTTGAATCATTAGTTTACTTCTAGAATTGTTCTACAACTTTGTTGTACAGAACACTGTGATTCTTCTGTAAATTTCCCAGGACAAGCTGGGCTGGTTGGTTTTAACTGTCAACTTGATATAATTTGGAATCACTTGAGAGGAGAGTCTTAATGAGCAATTATCTGGATCAGGTTGGCTAGTGGGCATATCTGTGAGGTAATTGTCTTGGTTGTTAATGGAAGAGGGAAGATCTACCCTGCACTGTATAAGAGTGCACTGTATAAATTGTACCCTAAACTGTATAAGAGTGAAGAAAATTCCCTGCTGAGCAAATGAGCAGGCAGTGCAGTGTAGCCTTTCTCTCTGCCCTTGACCACAGATGTGGGAGAATCAAGTATCTCCATGTTCTTCCCTGTGACTTCCCTGCAATGATGAACTACAAACTGGAGTTCTAATCCAAAGCAAACCATTCCCTGTGTTTCATTTTTCAGGGAATTTATAAAGCACAGAATTAAAATGCAGGCAATGGAGAGATCTATGTCATTCAGATTGGACTTCACTATCTGCTTCTATATACAATTTAACTCTAAATTATTACAAATACCAAATGTTTTTTAGCTGATTCCTAATTGTTTATAATGGTAGTGGAAATATGTATAAGTATTTATGATTAGATATTAATTCTTGTCTGTGTGCTTTCTGTGAAGTGATGAAGGTCAGAGTTAGGGTTAGGGTTTAGGGTAGAACGTTGGGGTTAGGGTAAGGTCTAGACAGTATCAGAGCCAGGGTTTGGATGTCTAGTTAGGGTAAGAAATAAATGGTGAAGCCAAATACGATGGCGCATGGCTGTCAGACTGGCACTTGGGAAGTGGAAGCAAGTTGATGAGCAGTTTAAATTCAGCCTTGACTTCATAGTTTGAAATACATGGCACCTTACATATATGTATATTTAGGAATATATAATATATTATATATACATATATCAATGTAACATAATTAGTCAAAAAAGAGGCCATGGAATTGAAAGAGTGCAAGGAGGGGTAAAAGGGAGTGTTTAGAGAGGAAAAGGATGAGGAAAATGATGTAATTACAATCTCAAAAATTAAAGACAAAAGTTAGGACCACTTACCTCTGCAAAGAAGACTAGACCATGAAAAATGTAAATAAAACAAATAAAGAAATGAAATGGAGGTTAGATCGCTGTGTTGACCAACTTTTCTCTAAGAACTGTGTACTAGAGTAAATATGTTAAAATATGTAAGTCAAGGCTAAATTATAAAATATAAGTCAAGTGTTCCCCATGAAAGCCAATAGTTTTTGCTTATCAGTACTTTACATTTGACAGCTAGAGAATTATTCTTTGATTATGTATACACAAGAAAACAGCTTGGATCTGGGCCGAAGCTGTCAACCTGCTAAGACGATGATAACACGGTCAATGCTTTCTGAGGGCAATATAAAGAGATGTTTGTAAATTGATTAAAACAGATTGACAAAATCCTGACAGGCTAGACCAGTCTGTGGGAAAGCGGCCATGGCTGCAAGGCGGAGCTGGTCACACTTCCAGCAGCATCCTGGGGGCAATACAGCATGTGGCCAATAGCCCGTCACTTTCTGCCTGCAGCTGCTGCAGTTGGAAGCTGATGCATGCAGTGTGAGGGACTGGGAGCTTTGTCCAGAAGAATCCAGGAAGGCCCCTCGCTGGAACACACCTGACCTGTTACCTCAAGCTGCCCAGGGGACCTGACTTTCATCTCTCCTGTGGGTAGTGACGTCAGTGTTTCTGTGGACAGAATTCTGCTTCCTTTCTAGCTTATGGCTAAGCAAATAGCTAACCTACTGTTTAAAAGCTGCCTGTTTTTACCCCTGCTACACAGTATTTCACTTGCAGGATGTAAAGTCCTGGGCCTTGTAATTCCTTGAACCTTTCTTGCACTTCTTTCCATAAAGCAGGTGAAATGAAAGGAAAAAAAAATGAAACAAACAAACCAACAAAAACCAAACTACCAGTCCCCAAAAGGGAATGTACCTCTCTGCATCTGTGGGCTGGGATTTGAAAGACTGAGGGGAGAAACCGTTGGTATGAGCAACAAGGACATCTGTCGTACTTGGAACTGCAGAAGACATGTGTACAGTTGGCAGTGTTCCTGGAATTGAACCCGTATAGCTCACATAGATATTGTGGCCCAAGTGTCCCCAGATGGGGTTAAAGGTTAGGGTGAGTGTTAAGAGTTAGATTCAGGGTTAGGGCTAGAGGTTGTTGTGTGAGGCCTTTTTGGGGGAAATGTGATGTCTGCTCATCCAGATTGATGGCACTCCACAGTGATAATTATACCCCAATCAAACTTGGTTGGACTGAGCTGGACTTCTGTTGGTGACTGGGCTTACAGACATCACATTGTGCTGTTGTAAATATGCTTTGCCACATTTACAGCATCCTGTGCCATGCCCCTTTAGAAAGAAGCTTAGCCAGAAGGCTTTCAGTCCAAATCTTAATTAGATAAGCTGATGATAGATTATTGAGATAGGGGTTGTGATCAATTCCATCCAGTCTAATGCTTCATGTAAGGCCAGTAATTTCTGTTATAGCACTGGATACTGAATTCTTTCCCCTTTCTGAAAAGGAGAACAAAACCCCACTGGCCCACTGGAACTCCTCCTTCCCCTTCTCTCTCTTGCACATCCCCAACCTCACTCATTTGGTGAACTGCTGTTCAGGTATTAAAATTTCAAAGGACTCGCAAATACAGCATGTGTGGTTTTATTACTTTTTCCCATGGGTAATTTTTATTTAACACAAATATATACAAGTCTACAATGAAATTGGAAACATTTTTAACTAATAATCTTCCCAAAGAGGGTAAAGATTGTATAGTTTAGTGGTATTAGGTATATGTTTAATATATGGTCCAACTTTCTCATCTGAAGGATGAAAAAAACATATGACTTTGTTAGGGGTAAGGCTAGGTTAGCGCTAGAGGCTTCAGGTTAGGGTTAGAGGGTTAGGGACATGGTCAGGATTTAGGGATAGGATTAGGGTTAGAAGTTATGTTTGGTGTCAGGGTTAGTGTTAGACTCAGGGTTAAGGTTAGAGTTATTCAGGGTTATGGTTAGTGTTATGCTGTGCTTGTTAAATGTTTGTAAGAATAACTTCTAGGAAGGCTGAAGAAATGTGAAATCTAACATATTGATCCTAGAAGTATTATTTATATGGCACCTAGAACTTTGCAGATACAATTAAAATCAGAATGTCAGCAGATGGAGCTAACTCCAAGTTGCGTTAGTTATCCTAGATGATTATAAGCATCTTTTTCAGAGCAACTTAACAAAAGAGGAGGGAATTAGGAGATAGGACTGGGTTAGAGTAGGTAAAGTGTAGGTAATCAGATAGGGATTTAGATTACTGTCAGAAGTTAGAGGGGCAACAAAATAAATTTGTCTGGAACCCCCAGAAGGTTCATATATCTTGACTCTCTCCCAGTGAAGTACAATTAGAGAAAAGTAAACAAGCAGATATGATTTTTTTTCAAGTGCTAAATTTTCAGTAATATCATGCATCAAGAGCTGGTAAAACCTACACTCCACAGTTGTGTCACAGAAATTGTGTGCTGTTATGACTGCAAGACTTATGTTCTGGATACTAGTCACTTTTCCTTCTTGCTGTGACAAAATACCAAAGAAAGCAACTTAAAGGAGGGAGAGTTTATTTTGGCTCAGGGTTCAAAGGCACAGTCTGCCACAGTGGGAAACAGGGAGCAGCTGGTCACATTGCATATACAATCAAAAAGCACAAGGAGATGAATGCTGGTGCCCAACTCACTTTTTCCATTTTATTCAGCTCAAACCCCATCCCATGGAACACTGATGTTCACATTCCTAGGGTTCTTCTCACACCGCAATGAACTCAGTCTAGAAGCTCCCTTATAGTCATGTTTAGAGTTTTGTGTTTTGGGTGATTCTAGATCTTGCCAAATTGACAATCAATGTTAACCATCATAGTCTGCAAATCCCATTTAATAACTAAATTGTGAAGTCCTATACAAGTTTGAGGTATCTGTACTATGAGCTAAGAGAATACACAGATTACTTTTTTATTAGAACGATATCTTGACACAGAGGTAAGATGATATTTTGTGCTTTTCCCCCAAAAGGCAACTATGGGTTTTAGAAATATCATCATTTAGCTTTGATCTTAACATTAACAAATATAATGTGTGAAATGTTTTCTTTGCCAATACTCAGTGTTTATATAACATGTTTACAATCAGTTTCAAGGAAAAAGAAGATTGAATATAGATGCATTCAAGCATTTCATTGTGGTGATATTTTATTTGTGCTCTAATAAATAAAGCTTGCATGGATATCAGAGGAAAAAGCCAGCCACTATATTAAACATAGGGGCCAGGCACTGATAGCACATGCCTTTAATCCTAGCATTTGGGAAGCAGAGAGATTCATCCAGGTCTCTGTGAGTTCAAGACTATACTGGGAACACAGACAGGTGTGGTGGCACACGCCTTTAATCCCAGTTCTAGTTACCCATAGAGGTCTGTAGGTCTGTACAGACAGACTGGAAGTGATTGAGCTGGGCAGAAAGAGGAAAGTGATGTAGCTAGGCAGAGAGAGGAAGTAAGATGGCAGGGCACAGAAAGGTATATAGGAATGAGTATACAGGAAGTAGTTTTCTCTTTGGCTGAGGATTTCCTAGTGGTAAGAACATGGCTGGCTTCTTTCTGCTTCTCTGATCTCTCAGTTTTCACCCCAATGTCTGGCTCCAGGATTTTTATTAATAAGACCGTTTAGTAATTCATGTTACATTTCATGAACTTGACTCTGTCCCAACACTTGCAACTATGTGTAGTTGCATTTCTGTTTCAGTCTTTTTCTCTGTGCACTTTCTACATACGTTCTTCCAAACAACCCGAGAGCCAAGCCAGCATCTAGTCCCGTTAGAAATTACTAGTGGGCATGAACTTTATGATTAGGAAGAAACGAATATCTGAGGGTGCCAGATGAGCTCAGGAAATTACACTTCTTAAAGGCAAAACAAAGTTTCAGATTCATTGGATGTCTTTTCCCCAGTTAAAGGAGGTTTAAAACACACAGGTTTGGTAGGCATCAGAGAAAATCTCAACATGCTGCACCATCTAATGTAAAAGAAGGATCTGATTTCATCCTAAATCAGGGACAATGTTTCTTTTTCTTCTTCTGACCTCTTGTCTTCTTTCTCATCTTGCTTGAGAGAATGCAGAACTATTCTGCTCTCCCACAAGACAGGATACTTATTTAGCTATAGCAGTTCCTCAGTTCTTGTCTCCCTGAAGTAAATAATTTAATTAAGAAACAAGGACAGTTTAAGCAGAAGTTTATTTTGAAAAGCAAAGCAAACACCCCAAAGACAAATTGGAGTGGGCTGCTCCAAGACTGGGAAAAGCCCAGTGTGTTCTGTACTGCAGATTTAAAAGAAAAATTTTTGAATATTTATGAGGTGAGTGTCGTTGTCATGGATTATAGAAAGAGGAATAATAAATGCTAGATGTCTCTCTGGATATATTTATATCTGCTGCATATTTTGCTGAAGTTTGCCTCAATCATTAAATCAAGAAAAAAACAATGAAAAAGTGTTGGTAGATTAGAAATATTTCAAAAATATATACTTTTGTCTATTACTTTAACCCTTTAAATTATGGCCCTTCTAATTTAATCTTTTAGCCCAAAGTTTAATTTTTTTCACTCAAGTCCGTTGACATTTCCATATGAACAATAATTTGGATAGATAATTGTTTCACATACTGGTTTTATTTTATTCAAATGTCAAATATTATTTGCACTGAGTTCTAGCCAGAGGGGAAATAATAATCCCAAAGAATTGGTAGATTAATGTAACTACATCAGAATCAGGCTTTGGGGACTTAGTCTAGCTTTTTTTCAATGACTTTCTTAAAATAAAATTACCCTTTCCACTTCCTTCTGCTCTCCTATTCCATGACTTTAAAGAGTCCATGACAAAGCAGCCATCACTACACTAAGCACCTATTATAACTTAAATACTATGCAAGGTAGTTAATCTGCCTTAGCAAATCTTACATCAAGTTTGTTAGTGCATGATGATCTGAAAAATAGCTTCAGTTATCCAACTGTGTAGGTAGGAAACCAGAGAACCAAGATTAGAATGGAATCCGCACCATCCACTAAAACCAAAACAACAACAAAAACCAGCTCTATTTACTTCTAATAAATATTCCTAATTTTTATTTTGAGAATTCTTCATTTTAGTAAAATATACATGTAGTAGTCAGGGTTCACTAGAGGAGCAGAACTGATGGAATATATATATATATATATATATATATATATATATATATGTATATATATACATACACACACACACACACACACACACACACACACACACACACACACATATATATAATTTATTAGAATAGCTTACAGACTTTACCCCCTACCCAGTGCAACAATGGCTGTCTACCAACAGGAATTTTAAGAATCCAATAGATGTGCTGTCCATGAGACTGGATTTCTCAGCTTGTCTCCATTATATGCCAGAATCACAAAAAAGTAGGTTCTAATGGCAGTGTGGGGCTTGGTTATGCCAGCAACAGTGAGGGCAAGTGGGGAAGGACAAATGCTTCCTTCTTCCCTGACCCTTATATAGATGACCACCAGGTGCGCCTCAGATGAAAGGTGGATTTTTCACCTCAAAAATTCCAGATTTAGGGTGGGTCTTCCAACCTGAAATGATTTAATTAATAAAATTCCCCCATATGTATACCCAGCTTCTTGGATTTCAGTTAATTCCAGATATATTCAAGTTGATAACAAAGAAAAGCAATTACAATACATGAACTTGACTATCTATGACATCCCATGAATTGTAAGCATCACCTCTACCCAGTTCCCAAACATTTCTTCATTGTAGAAAATAACCCCTTTCTGTATGCTGTGAATATGTTGCTCTGATTGGTTGATATTGGTTGATAAATAAAACGCTGATTGGCCAGTACCCAGACAGGAAGTATAGTATAGGCAGAATAAGCAGAGGGGAGAATTCTGGGAACAGGAAGGCTGAGTCAGGAAATGCCAGCCAGACACAAAGGAAGCAAGATGTGAAGGCAGAACCGAGAAAAGGTACCAAGCCATATGGCTAAACTTAATAAGAATTATGGGTTAATTTAAGTGTAAGAGCTAGTCAATAGTTAGCCTGAGCTAATGGCTGAGCAGTTTTAATTAATATAATCCTTTGTGGATTTACTTGGGTCCAAGTGTCCACAGGACCATGGGAGCCAGGCAGGACCAGGAAAACTTCAGGTACACCCCTTTTATCCATTAAAGCAATCACATCCCATTTCCCCTTCTCTATCCTGTCAACTGATTCTCTTCCTGTATTTTTAGGTCTTTGTTTATTTTATATGTTTCTGAGTATTTCATATAAATGAGATAAGGCAGGGCCAATAAAGTGGCTCAGTGAGTAAAGGCACTTATCATCAGGTCTCATGTCTTAAATTTGATCCCTAGGCTCTACATGGTGGAAGAGGATACCCAAGTATTGTTAACTGCCTCTTGAACTCAGTATGAGGCCCATGACACGTGCAAGTATCATCATCCCCCAAAATTTAAACAAGCTAAAAACTTTAAGATCAGGTGATCATATGCTGGCTATTTAAAATAGAATTCTTTTGAAATACAGAAGTCTTATTTTTTTGTTTTTTAGATGAAATGATGAAACCTTTAACATTCAAAAGGGAATATTTCAAATTCCTTAACTCAGTGGTTCTTAACCCTCCTAATACTGTGACCCTTTAACACAGTTCCTCATGTTATGGTGATTGCCAATCATAAAATTATTTTCATTGCTACATCATAACTGCAATTTTGCTTCTGTTATGAATCATAATGTTAATATCTGATATGCAGGGTATCTGAAATGCAACCCCTGTGAAAGGGTCGCTAAGTCCAAAAGGGTAGTGAGCCACCAATTGAGTACCGCTGCCTCTTAACTAGATAGTTATAGTGTCAGGAACTTTTCTAAATTCATGCTCCAGGAACTATTGCAGGGTTTGAGTTAAGCACTTTATCTCATTTATGTGTTTTATTTATTGGCTTTGTGATGGCTAGAGACACAATTCAAGATCAGACTGGGTCTATAGCAGGGACTTGAGGCCCAGTCCTAGAAAACTGCTCCCTAAGGCACTGAAGTTTAGAAACAAGCATCTAGGTAGTCTAGTCGTGAGAAGCAGAAATGCTTTGAAAAGTAAAGCAAGTAGTCATAAAAGTAGAGGCAACATAAGTAGTGACCTACTTGCATGATAGGATTTGGAAATCATGAAAGCCATTCTCACCACAAATACACGCTTTAAAAACTTTTATTCTTTTGACATATATTATATCCTGACTGCACTTTGCTTTCCCTTCATTCCTCCCAATCCCTCCCCCACATCCCCTTTCTTCTAGATCTATTCCTGGAAGAAAGATCTATTTTCAGGTCGCCCAGGCATATCCACTGAACATGGCCTCACAAGATACAATAAGACTGGGCATAAGCCCTCTTATCAGGCTGGACAAGGCAACCCAGGAGAAGAAAAGGTTCTCAAGTGAAAGTTAAAGAGTCAGAGACACTCCTCCACTCCCCTTGTTGGGAGTTCCAAAGGCACATCAAACTACACAACCATAAGGATCCATGTTGCTCACTTATCAGTCTCTGTGAGCCCCTATGATCCCTGCTTAGTTGATGCTGTAGGCTGTGTTCTTGTGGTGTCCTAAATACCTCTGGCTGCTATAATCCTTTCTCCTGCTCTTCTGTGGGGTTCACCTGGCTCTGCCTAGTGTTTGGCTGTGGGTCTCTGCGTCTGCTCCCATCAGTTCCTGGATGATTTCCCTCTAATGACAATTGGACTAGGCTCTGATCTATGAGTGTAACAGAATATCATTTCATTGACTTTTATTTTCCATTCATGTTTGGTTCTATCCTGGGACTCTAGGCTTTCTTGCCTGTGTTTCCTCGCAATCCAGCAGTGTCAATCATGAGATCACTTTATTGACTTCAAGTTAGACCAGTAATTTGTTGGCCACTCCAACATGTTCTACACCACCATTGCCTCAGCACATCTTTCAGGCAGGACAGATTGTAGGTCAAAGGTTGTGTAGCTGGGTTGATGTCCCAGTTGTACTGCTAGGAGCCATCCTGGTTGTAGAAGATAGGAAGTTTAGACTCCATATCCCTCAGTACAAGGACACTTCATTAGAGTCATTTTTATAAATTTCAGGGAGTTTCCACTGCACTAGGTTTCTACATTACTCCCAAATGTCCCCTCAATTCAAGTATTCTCTCCCATTGCTTTGTTCCTTCATCCCTTTGCCCACCTCATCTCTTTTGTTCTGATCCCCACCTGCCCCCAGTCTACCCACAAAAATCTATTTTCTCTTCCAAAAGAGATCCATGTGTCCCCTCTTGAATCCTAATTGTTATTTACCCTCTCTCAATCTGTGAACTATAGCATGACTATCCTTTACTTAACAGCTAATGTCTACTTATAAGTGAATACATAGCACATTTTCTTTCTGGGTCTGATTTCTCAATGTCGTCTTTTTTAGTTCCATCCAACGTGCCCACAAATTACGTAATGTCATTTTTTTAACAGCTGAGTAAAACTCCATTGTATAAGTAGACCACATTCTCTTGATCTATTCTTCAGTTGATTAACCTCTAGGTTGTTTTCAGTTTCTAGCTATTGTGAATAAAGCTGCAATGAAGCAATGAAAGTGGTTGAGCAAGTGTCTTTGCTCCATATGCCCAAGAGTGGTATAGCTGGGTCTTGAGGTAGATTGATTCCCAATTTTCTGATGAACCACCATATTGATTTTCAAAGTGGCTGTACTTTTTTTTGCACTCCCACTAACAATGGAGGAGTGTTCCCCTTACTCTATACCCTCACCAGTATGAGCTGTCACTTCTCTTTTTTATTCCATTCTAACAGGTGTAAGATGGAATCTCAGTGTCATTTTGATTTGCTTTTCTCTGGTGGCTAAGTATGTTTCTTTTACAATTTCCAATATTGTAGAGTACAGGTTTTAAAGATATGACTTAATGATTCTTTGGATTTCCTATTTGTTATGCCACTCCTTTTGTTTCTGATTTGTTAATATGGATAGTCTCTCCATCTTTTAGTTACTTTAGATACAGATATTTCTATCTTCTTGACTGTCTCAAAGAATCAACTTTTTGTTTCATTAATTCTTTGCATTGTTTCATTATTTCTTTGGTTCTATTTTATTGACTTCAGCCTGCAGTTTGATTGTTTTCTGCAATCTACAAAAATTGAGTAAGCTTGCCTCTTTCTGTTCTAGTGCTTTTAGGTGTGCTGTTAAGTTGGTAGCATGGGATCTTTCCAGTTTCTTTATGTAGTCACTTAGTGCTATGAATTTTCCTCTTAGCCCTTCTTTTATTGTGTCCCATATGTTTGTTTATGTTTCCATTCATTTTCTTTGAATTCTAGGAAGTCTTTAATATCTTTATTTTTGTTCCTGACCCAACAGTCATTCAGTAGAGATTTGTTCAGTTTCCATGAGTTTGTATACTTCTTATTGTTTCAGGATGTTGAAATACAGTTTTAATCCTTGCTGGTCTGATATAATGAAAGGGGTTATTTCAATAATATTGTTTCTATTGAGATTTGCTTTGTGACTGAGTATATGGTTAATTTTGCACGAAGTTCTATGGTATTCTGAAAATAAGGTGTATTCTTTTGTCTTTGGGCAAAATATTCTCCAGTTATCTGTTAGGTCCACTTGTTTTATAATTTTTCTTAGCTCCAATATTTATCTGTTTGATTTTTACTGGATTACCCATCCATTAGTGAAAGTGGATATGGTGACCAGGAGATGGGGTGATGTTGGAGTTAGACTGGGTGGGTTTTAAGAAAGTGTTCATGGTCTGTTTGTAGGTACTTAACTGGGGCTGTGGGTACTGGTGTGGCCTCTGGTAAATTGGGGGACTTCTACTGGAGTTGTTGGCCAGGGTATCCACAAATATGTGTTTAATCTGTCATTTGTATTAAAAAATGTGACTATTAAACTCATCCTTTATGTGTGTATGTATGCTTGCTTGTGTCTATACAGGTGCATGTATGCATGGGTATAGGTACATGTGTATATATATGCACATAGAAGATAGTATGCTCTTAGCAATCATTCTTCAGGTGATATCTACCCTGTTTTTTTGGAGATAGGGCCTCTCATTGGCTGGAAAATTGTCAAGTAGATTACACTGTCTGTTCTGGAGTTCCGGGATGTATTTGTTTCCACCTCCTTAATACTTTAATTACAATCTAGCACCACACCTTGCATTTTTCTTTAATTTTGTTTTTGAGGTTTGAACTCAGGTCCCCATACTGGCATGGCAAGCCCTTGACCATTTGAGTCATACTTTGTTGAGCTCAGACCCTGTTTGCCTGGCAATCCCTTGACCAACTGAGTAAACTCCCAATGAACTTATCTTTTTGTAGGTATTGTTTTCAGGTCATTAGAAAACTACAGACATCTTGACTAATGGTCATTTGACTCCTTCACTTGCCCATGCAGCCCAGCAGAGATCGACACTGCAAGCTGAGTACACAAATTTGTCTCAATCAGGATCTCTGTTTCTGTGATAAATGTGATAAACACCATGGCAAGAGCACCTAGGGGAGGAAAGGGCTTTCACCTCACAATTCTCAAGTCTCACTTTTTTGCATGAGGGAAATCAGGGCAGGAACTTGGAGTCAAGAACCTGAAAGCAGCAACGGATGCAGAGGCCGTCGATGACCACTGCTTACTGGATTTCTCCTCATGGCTTACTCAGCCAGATTTCTTATAAAATTCAAGACCGCTTTCCCAGGATTGGCACCACTCATGGTGGGCTGAGCCCATAACAATCATTAATCAAGAAAATACTCTATAGACATGCTGATAGGACAAACTTATAGAGGCATTTTCTCAACTGAGTCCCTCTTCCCAAATTATTCTAGCCTGGATCAAGCTAACATGGAACTAACCAACACAGTATTTCAGCACCTAGTACGGATTCTGGTTTTGCAATGCCCAAGAGGAAATAGCTTTATTCTCTTCTGACTACTGTATATCAGTTTTAAAACATTCTTGCTGCCAACACAGCAAGAAACTTTGTGATGCTGGTTGAAGTTGGCTTCCATTGTTGTAGTTCACCATACTTCACTATAAATCCAAAGCCAGCTTCCTGAAACTCTCAGCCCATCACTAGTGGCTTTTGTTCTTTTCAGTCAGTGAATACTGCTAGAGAAGCTACTGCAAAGCTCGTTAAAGACTTTGAGTCCTGATATCTTTAAGTGTTCTACAATCCCTTTCCCTCTGCATGTAAGCTTCCTTACTTTACTGTTTTGGGCCCAGGTTTCATAATTTTCATATTGGACAGAAAAGATTTATCATAGACATGGAAAGGCATGGTATACCTTACAAAATGGTGCTTCAAATTTGTACTTGACAATTTAACCAAAGCTTTAGTATTTAAATGGTATCCAGGCAAAGTTCAGTGGGTTGGAAAATATTGTAAATTATATCCCTTTTTGAAAAGATTAGAAATATTTTTGGTATTAAGTGAACAGAATTCTATGTAAACAAAGATTTACATAGTGAATCTTATTAGTGATTCTAGTGAAGGAATTATTTCTAATTAATGATGAGGTCCCCATGGCACAGAGAGGCTGAGCAAAGGCTTGAATCCAGGCACTTCAGTTCTCAGCAACTGGCTATTCTTTCCATATTATTCATCTAGTAGGGAAGTCAATGCAGTCTACATTATTGCTAATGGTAAGAGTAGATCCAGTGAGACTCAATAAGGTCTTTTCTACATGTTCTAACAATAAAACTGTGCTGTCTTTTGAGGAAGTTGATAGTCTTACTATTCAATGTATCTAAGAAGTAACTGGAAAATAGTCCTCACCCCTCTAAAGCCTCAGGAAATATGGAAGAAGGGACAGAAAAAAATAGAAGGAATTGGGAAAAGTGAGGAGAAATTAGACAGGATGTTGGCTTCCAGGAATGTCCTGTCATGGATGACTGTCTTTTGGGCTAAACAAATGACATCTTAGGGAGTTAAGTTCCATGACCTACTCCTTGCAAATATCATTCCAGTTGATCTTATTCATGGTTTATATCCCCACATAGAGATGTGAAATGGGGAATTGAGATTTTCACCTGAATCACTAAATTTTCCCTACCACCTGTTCTGTACAACCCACTCTGCTTTGATTGTATGCAACCTAGTAGGAGGCAGGGGAAGATGAGACAGGGCCCTCCATTTTTGTGGATAAAGGGAAGCCTTCATCCTTTTTGGCTAGTATCACACTCATACTTCCGTAAATTACCCCTCAGCTGTTGGGTCCAGGGATGCACAACAATGGGGGACAGATCACCAAATTCCATTAAAGCAGAAGCAAACTTTATTCCAGAAAAATAAAAATTAAATATTAAAAAATGAAACACTGTGGGGCACAAAGCTTATCAGCTAGCTGGGACCACAGTCAATTTTGGAATTCTTGGGTTATGGCCATGGAGATAGGTACTGGCCCCCTTTTATAGTATCAGGCATGGAATGCATGCTAGAAGTCACGTAGAAACAACTATCAGAAGTTAGCTTTGGTTCAGGCAGTTGTTGGCTATAAGGGGTAAGGGGATTAAAAGTTAACCCTTGGCTGTTGACAGAGGAGCTGGATGTAAGCAGACAATCATTGTTAGCAGTTAACATTTAGAGCTGATGATTGTCAGTTTTTGTCTCTTAAGCTTGTAATTTTATATTTCTATATTCCTGGACCCTTCACAACTAGGCGCTGTAAGGAAGTCGAACAAACTCATTGGCTCCCCAGGAGGAACTGTGCCTTGATTTGTCATTGTGACCTTGGGAGGACAGGGAGACATTGCTGCTGGAGATGTCTTTCTGTATGCTGTGAATGTGTTGCTCTGATTGATTGATAAGTAAAATGCTGATTGGTCAGTAGCCAGACAGGAAGTATAGTATAGGCAGGACAGGCAGAGAGAAGAATTCTGGGAAGTGGAAGGCTGAGTCAGGAGACACTGCCAGCTGCTACCATGAGAAGTAAGATGTAAAGTACCAGTAAGCCATGAGCCACGTGGCAACTTATAGGTTAATAAAAATGGGTTGATTTAAGATATAAGAACTAGATAGCAAGAAGCCTGCCATGGCCATACAGGTTATAAATAATATAAGTCTTTGTGTGTTTACTTGGGTCTGAGTGACTGTGGGCCCCAGAGGGACTGGAGAAATCTGCAGCTACATGTTGCTTTATGTGTCACTAAAGAAGGAATTTTAGTAAGAAAATGGCTGTTGTTCTCTGAAACACAAAACAACAAGAAAGATAGTAGGGGTCAAATGTGATCAAAATGCATTATGTATGTGTATGCAAATGCCATGGTAAAACCCATTATTATGTATAATTTATATATACTAATAAAACACTTAATTATTTAGAAAATAATACTTGAGGATATAATGAAAGGAGGTTTCACCACCAGGAATGCCAAATGGAGCTTGATGAGTTTAAAATGTCATTCGGAAAGTCCCTGAATGCAGATCTCAGGACTCAAGAAATGATCTTCAGCTTTCTGCATTAGTCCAGTATAACCAACTTCCTTGATAATCCCTTAACTCCATCATATTTATTATGATGCTGAAAACCAATGTATGTACTCCCACTTTGAAGATGGAGATATTAGCTTTTACTGCTGCCATTGTTTGTGGCGCTCCTTGGTGTCAGCAAAAGGGTGGAACCTGTGTGCAGATCCAGCCTGCTTCTTTCCCTCCAGTATTGCTTTGAATTCACAGAGATGAAGATGGTGAGAGCATTCATAATTATAATTTAAACAGCACTCCAATTGGCTTTTATTGCTACTTGGGAATGGGTCAGGTTGTACATAGAATATTTAAGTTGAAATGTCGTTTCCAATACTTAACAAAATACAATTAGAATTTTATTGATTAATTAGTGTCTACATGCAGCATTCTATTGTTTTAAAGGCCAGTAAATGCACCTGACTGTTCCCTAAATGTTAACATATTCAGATAATTATAATGGCATTACACTTGCTGTGCAGGCTGTTTGAGTTATTTGCTAATACCCAGCTCTCAGATTCATGTGAAGTAATTTTTAAAGGAAAAAATTATATTTAAATAACCCAAAGCAATTGTTACAGAAAATCTCTCTTAAAAGTCCACTGATTTATGGTTATCAACATGCTATACCTTTCCATACAGAAACTCATTTTCCAGTGCTTTGAATGTAGCACAGATGAATTGAATACAAAGGAGACTCCATAGCCAATAGGCACTGCCACATTGTAAGGTCAAATATGCTGTTTAAAGAATTCAAATGACAGGCGAGCAGCATGAATGAGAAATGTGGCTTAAAATTCAGAGCAAGCTATCAAACAAGGGGTGTTCAGTTAAATCCTGTCCACCTGTCAGAAGTAATGGTTTCTTTTTTTTTTCTTTTTCTTTTTTTTTTTAATTTTTATTTTGCAATACAATTCAGTTCTACATATCAGCCACGGATTCCCTTGTTCTCCCCCTTCCCGCCCCCCTCACCTTCCTCCCAGCCCGCCCCCCATTCCCATCTCCTCCAGGGCAAAGCCTTCCCCGTGGAAGTAATGGTTTCTTAGCACCACTTTTCCACAAAAGAGTTGTGCTGATGGTAGATCAGTTAGATGTAGAGGGACTGGTCCAAGAACCCTCAAAATCAGCCCCCAGATCAGGACACGGGAAACAGGATGCAGTGATGTGGTGGTCAAGGAAACAGGACAAACTGAACAATAGGCGGTGGAAGTTCGTTTAGCTGTGCTGCCGCAAACCAGCTTCAGGGACATTTTTGGCAGGGAAGCACATCCAATGAGGTGATTTGCCCTCCCTGTGAACTTTACAACTTTTTGGGAACCTAAACCCTTGTACATAGTCTTGAATTTGATACAAGTGTATAACAGACAAAAATTCTGGTGAAATGGGCTTCTGAGAAGAGTAAAGCCCTTTCTAGAAGTGTCGACCTTGAGGAGGCACAAGGATTGGATAACAGGGAGAGGACAGATAAAAGCCTCAAGCCTCAAGGGTCAGAATTGTGGTAGCTTGGCTTGGTCCACATTCTCAAGGGCATATTCTTGCCTCTTTGCTTGCTGTAATTAAATTCTGAACTGCTCACTCGACTACAGACTCTGCCTGAATTCTCCTCTTTTGGGAGCACAAGTACTGATGTTCCTGGTGGGGTTGAGATCAGATGAAATTCCAACCCTCCCCTACAACACCAAGACTGGAGACTCTTAGTGTCTTACGGAAACAGATGTTGAACTTAAAGAAATTGGAAGCAGGCATAGGCACGCCAATCAAATGCCACTGACTGGACCAAACCTGTCAGCTATTGATACAGGGTCAATAACAAACTGAAATGATATTTTATGACATACATTGTTCTGTGGGCATATAGAGATCTCAAATTTCATTCTGCCAGGATTCAAGTTGTCTCCAAAATTAAACAGAGAGTATTTAGTATGGAAAGTGTTTTGTTGACTACACACAAAGATGTTCAAACACTTTTATCTGTGTGCTGGTCATTGTGCTACATACAATTTAAATTCTGCAATAATTTTGTAAGATGCTATAATCACCCTCAAATTTCACCCCAAAATGGGAACTGGCAAGGGTTAGTAACTTATCTGATATCACTCAGGAATGTCAAACTTCAAAGCACAGAGTCTCATTGAAATTACCTGGGAATAAATTAAGAAGTTCTGTGCCTCGTTTCCCAGATGAAACTGAGTTTGTTACAGGCTCCTTACCAGTCCAGGCCTCTAGTGAACTCTATTTCTCTTTCTCTCTGTCTCTATCTCTTCTCTTTCTGTCTGTGTATGTAAGTGGCCATAATTCATTATGGAGAATTAAAATTTCTGGGTTCTAGAGATTGTTCCATAGGTAAAGCTCAACCATGTGGACCTGAGTTTGATCTCCAGAAACCATGGCTAAAAGTAAGACATGGCAGCATGCATCTGTAATGCCAGCATTGTGGAGGCGAAAACAAGAGGATCTCTGCTACTCACTGGCCAGCCAGTCTGTCCAAACCGATACAGGCTGAGCTCCAGTTATAAAGAAAGTTCCTGTCTCAAAAAACTAAGGTGGAGATAAATTAAGGAAGGCCGTAATTTGACTATCTAGTTTACACACACACACACACACACACACACACACACACACACACACACACACACTTTTAGGGTTTCTTAGTTAGGGTTACTATTGCTGTGAGGAGACACCATGACCATGGCAACTCTTATAAAAAAATATTTAATTGAGATTGAGGCTGGCTCACAGCTTAGTCCATTATTTCCATGGTGGGGAGCGTGGCAGTACACAGGCAGACAGTCTATCCTAGTAGAGATGGCACTGCGTCTAGAGCATAGAGCAGCTGGTTACATTTTATCTGCAGTGAGGAAGCAGAAAAAGATGAGAGAATGCTGAGGTTCAGCTTACTTTATCCCCTACTGTAGATGTAACCAAGCATCTTATTAAATAAGAAACACAGAGCCTATTTAGAGAAGAAAGCCAAGAGGTCAGAACTAAGAGCCTTACCCTTCCTGCTTCAGCCAAGAGAGCTCTCCGAAAGGGACCTACTTCCTGTGTGTATGTCTTTATATAGTCTTTCTGTTCTGCCTTCTCATTGGTTGTAAACCCAAACACATGACTGCCTCGTCACTGCCTGTCTGTAGAGACTTCCAGGTCTTCTATGGTTGGGATTGAGAATAAAGGCGTGTGTCTCCAATGCTGGCTGTATCCTTTTACACACAGAGATCTACCTAGCTCTGTCTACCAAGTGCTGGGATTAAAGGTGTGCGCCACCACCGCCATGCTCTTGCTATGGCTCTAATAGCTCTGACCCCCGGGCAACTTTATTTATTAACATACAATTAAAAATCACATTTCAGTACAAATAAAATACCACCATACCCTACCCCACCAAGTCCAAAACTAGTCCATGGAATGGTACCGCTGACATTTTGGGCTTCAATTAAACCAAAATAAAACTCCCTTACAGACATGCCCCCAAGCGTGCTCCCATAGTGATTTTAAGTTCTATTAAACTGACAGTAAAGACTGGCCATCACAGCCATGGAGCTCTCAACTACACACATAGTTCCAGCAGCACATACTTTCAGCAAACTGTGAGAGGTACATGTACAGTGATTCGCCATTAAGGATACCAACCCCAGCTTTTCAGCATCTTCCTAATTCAATGCTCTGCACAGGAACTGAATTTGAGATGGGTGTCTGCTCTCTTTGTTTATACTGTTTGTATGGAATATATTGTTTATAATGTGCCACACAGTAAGGGCTAGCTCCCACAGACTATGGACAGAAAGGGTGTGATAGCACACAGGATGACAGTGGTGTATGATAAGGAGGTGTTTGTTAGTGCTGTTCAGTGGAACCTGAACTGAGTCTTTTTTTTTAAAGGATGGTGTCTGGGGGCTGGCAAAACGGCTCAGTAGGTATAGGTGCTTCCCACCAAGCCTGACAATTTGAGCTCAATCCTCAGGACTCACATGGTGAAAGGAGACAACTTGCTCACACAGGCTGTACTCTGACATCCATATTCATGCTGTGGCACACACACACATGCACATACACACATACATATATACATACATACACACACACAGGCACATGCACACACAAATAGGTAATTGTAATGAAAAAAAGAACAAGAAGAGGGCAGGAAGGAAACACAACCAAACTGAGAAAAATTTCCAGAGTAAGGATGAGGACAGGAGGTCTGGCTCTGGGGTGAGGTGATTGGTGGGGATGATATAACTGCTACAGATGACAGCTCTCCAAGGAGTTGTGTGTGTGTGTGTGTGTGTGTGTGTGTGTGTGTGTGTGTGTGTGTAGGCAGAAGTCTTCCTTAGGTGTTGTCTTCACTATTCACTTTATATATATATATATATATATATATATATATATATATATATATATATATATATAAATTTTAATAAAGAGTCTCTCACTGGCCTGGAACTCACAAAAGATAAATGAGGCTGGCCAGCCAGCAAAGCCCCAGCCATCACCTTGTCTCTACCTCCCTCCCCAGACCTGAGAATACAACCATGTGTTACCATACCTCACTTTTCACTAGGGTTCTGTGGTCTGAACTCAGGTTTTCATGTTTGTACGGGCATTGCTCTAGCCATATTCTCATGTCTAGATTAGTGTTCAGCATGGGACAGACGCCTAACAACACAAGCTCAGTGAACAGATGAGTGAGTTAATGGATGAAAGAGGACACTATACCTTCTTCTTGTATGTAAGTAACTTGAAGGAAAAGGGTAGTGTGAAGAAGATGTCAATTTCCTTACAATCCTGACCTTTGCTGTTCACATGTATAAATACTAATAACAGAGATGTTGTGTTTGTTTACATTTCCAGTCACAAAATGATTTCTGCCAATAAAAATACTATGAAAATTTGATGGCCATGGAATTAGGGTTAGATTATAAGCACTCTTTTAACTGAGAAGCTCACACCTCAGTGCAGGGAGGATTTGCATGAAAAAGATGGTGTCTACCTGTAACTGATGTGGGCTGGCAGAATAAGAATATTTCTCTTGCTTCTGCTTAGTGAATTCTTCTTACTTCCTCATTAGAGTCAGGCATTCATTTCTGCACTTGAACACTGAGCAAAGATGAGTAAGACCTTCGGCTCCTGAAACCTGGTGTCTGGGCGTACCTGTTAGTATTAACAAAGAAAGCAGAAAACATACCAAGGCTTAACATTTTTTTAAATGCATGTGGCAAAATGCATAAGTTTCAATACAACAAGCTTTGATAAGGTGATCATGTAGCTAGCAGGCTGTTGTCAAGGTATAGAACATTCTGATCACTTTGAAATCTTCTCCATCTCACAGGTGAATGGTGTCCTACTCTAAATGACCATAGGATGCTGCTTCCTTTCATGTGTTAGAGTTATGATCCTGCAGTGGCCTGTTCCTTTGTATATCCCGAGAGTTCTGTCTCAGGTTTCAGTGTTTCTCATTTAATTTCCTCTGCCCATTTTGGATTAATAGTTCAGTGTTGGGCTGATTTGCATTTCCCTGGTGAATAATGATGCTGTCCACCTTCCCACCTACTTTCTCAGTTGCTTCTATTATTTTGGGAAGTGTTCACAACTTTTCTCATATTAGAGTTAGTTTGTTGGCCTTTTCCTTAAAAAAAAAGTTTTATTTTTACTTGTGTGAATGTTTGCATCTGTGTGTATGTGTAGTATACCTGAGTGTGGATGCCTGTGGAGTCAGGAAGATATCAGATCATCAGGAGCTGGAATTAGGTTCACAGTAGCCTGCCATGGGTGCAAGGAGATGGATTTCCATGATCTGCATGGTCAACAATATGTCTAGACCACTGGGCAGTCTCTCCAGCCCACCTTCCCTTTCTTCATTAGTAGAAATTCTGTATTCTGGACATGAATCATTTGTCAGATGTATTGCATGGTAAATATGTTCTCTGGGCCTATGGTTTGACTTTTAAATATCTATTTCCTATTTTTTGTGATTATGTGCTCATGTGTGTGAGTTGTGATCACATGTGTATGTCTGTGCAACACATGTGCATGCATGTTCATGGAGAGGCCATAGGTCAATCACACCTGACTTCCTCAATCATCCCCCACTCCTCTTTGTTTAATTGAGACACGATCTCTCATTTTTAACTGGAGCTCATCACTGTGTTCAGTTAGCTGTCCTGCAGTCCCCTTGGATCTGTCTGCCTCTGCTTCTCCAGTGCTGAGATGACAAGCACAGACTACCAAGCCATCTTTTTTCTCCTTTTAATGCAAGTTCTGGTCTTCGCAGCACACTCTTGACTGGCTGAGCTATCTCTTCTCTTCCACATAGCTGCATTTTGATGGCCATGAGTTCTTGCTTTTGCTGAAGTACAACTTAACCGTGATGTTCCAGTTCCAGTTGTTAGACAGTTTGAGCCTTTCAGGCAGTTGACTCACTCACCCCAGGCTGTGGGAACACTGTCCTGTTTTCTTAAGGATGCCTCACTCTACTTTTGCAGCCATATCCTAATTATTTGGGTGTGGTGTGAACTGAGCAGAAAGATTTAGATTTTTATACAGATTCATCTAGTTCCAAAATGATTTGTTAGGAAGATTACCTAACAAATTCATTAATGAATTACTTCCTTGGTATAAAGGGAAAAAAATATACAGACTCAATATTTTTGTGCTCTAAAAACACTTCTAAACACATCCATGTTCAGGGATGGGCAAGCCTTGTCCCCTAGCCTGCTTGTTTGTCCTTCTGCCTACTCAACTACGTGAGAATCCTGATCGACATTAGGCTTGTTGGCTTATTTATCTCAAAACTGTTTTGGCACCTCTGAGTCATTTATCTTTTCATATGTATTTTAGAATCTACTTCTCAATACTAGCTCTATATCTGTTAAGGAGAATATTTACTAATTTGCCCAACTTTCAATTGGAACTTTAATGACTCTAAGTACAGAGTGAGACATGCAATTATGTATTCTTTAATGGACATGATTGTAAATATTTCATATATGTAGGCTTTATAAAATGTTCTTTTGTTTTTTCTACATTTTCTTTTCTTAACCAAAGCTAATTCTTTAGCCCCAGCTTACCAATTTCAATTGTCCCAGGAAAACAAGGGTTTAACTTTAGTGGTTCTAGTCTCTTGTTATACATAGCCAATTCTTTAGTTTCATCTGACAAGAACCACAGATTATATATATATAAAACAGAATGGCTGGTATTATAACCTTTATCTCCATCTGAAATGCCACAAGCCAGGCCTCACCATCTGTAATATAAGCATTATCTTCTATGTTCCCACAGAACAATCTGCTGAGCTCTGACCACTCAATGGCTTTCCCACTTCAAAGTGCAAATGCCACCATAGTTCTTCCCAAAACGTTGTTCAGGTCTGTCACAGGAATAACCCACTCTTAGTACAAATTTCTGTCTTACTTGGGGTTTCCCTTGCTGTCATAAAACACCATGAACAAAAGTAGTTTGAGGAAGAAAGGGTTTGTTTTGCTTGTACTCCCGCACCATACATAGTTCATCATCAAAGGAATTCATGGCAGGAACTCAAGGCAGGAACTGATGCAGAAGCAATGGAGGAACAGTGCTTACTGTCTTGGTCTCCATAGCTTGCTCAGTCTTCCTTATTTTAGCACACAGGACCATTTACCCAAGGGTAGCACCACCCATCATGGGTTGCATCCTCCACATCAATTATTAATCAAGAAAATGGTCTACATGCTTGCCTATAACCAAGTCTTGATGCACCTTCTTGGGATGATTCTAGAATGTGTTCAGCTGATACAAAACCAGCAAGCATATCCTCTTTCTTCGGGAAGTTTTAAGTCTACAATGTTTTTAAGATGGGTGACATTTATACCAGCTCATTAAATGCATTTATCTTGCTTAATTGACATGTTATGTCTATTGACATGAGTTTCCCATTTTCCTCTTCCTGGCCCATGGTAACTATAATTCTACTGTCTGATACTGTGCTCTTGACTACTTTAGTTGACTTCAACCAGCAGAAATAGGCACATTTGCCTTTCTGTGCCTGACTCACTTCCCATTGTTCCTTAGGGCTCCTTCACACTATCTTATACTGCAGATTGCTCTTGTTTTCTAAAGGGGGCTATTATTACATTGATAGTGTATGCTACATTTTTACTATCCATTCATCTGCTGACAGATATTCTGTTTGTTTCCAGGTTTTAGCTTATATGAACAAAGTAGCAATGAGCATGGCAATGTCAATATTTCTTCTAGAGCAGGATTTCAATTCTTCTACATAATTAAGCAGGGGTAAGATTGTTGAGTTATGTGATACTTTCATGTCTTATGAGATAGTTTTTTGATGTGACTGTTTCTTTTTATTCTTTTATTTTTTGTACATGTATATGACTATGTTGTATACGTGTCTGTGTTTTCTCATGCGTGTGTGTGTGTGTGTGTGTGTGTGTGTGTGCATAAGGAGGCCAGAAGTTGAGGTTGAGTGTCTTCCACAATTGCTCTCTATTTTAATTACTGAAGTAAGGTTGGTTTCTTACTGAAACTGAGCCTGTACATTCTAGCTCTCCTGCCCTAGGAATCCTGTTTTTGCTCCAGAACACAAAGATTATTGGCAGGTCACCATGACTGTCTTTTGTGCAAGTGCTCTGCTGGGGATTCATACTCTGGTCCTAAAACTTGTAGAGTAAGTATTTTAAGTAAGGTGCCACCTGCCAAGTCCTCTTTATTCCTTTATTGTGATAATTAATATTGATGTATTTCCCAATAGTTTAAAGTAATTTTGAACACAAAAAATAAGCCCTGTTATAGTTATACATTGCTGAATTTGTTTGCTGGTATTTAGTAAAAGTTTTTTATTATGTTTATTTCTATTCAATAAGTTTATTAGTCTTTCATTTTCTTTTCTAATGATGTCCATAGCTTGCTTTAACAGGAAAGTTCTGACTCAGATCACTTTTAGGACAAAATATGTGTAGACTCTCCCCAGGGCTGGTATTATTTCATTCATTTTACAACCTGCATGATTATCATTATTGGTTGAGAGTATAGTTTCAATTTGGAGTTCACTTTTTATGAAATAAAAGGCTGTTTAGGTATTCAGTTTTGATTTTCAATTAAATCTTGAGTCAGTTTTATGATTTATGTTTTTTGAATAATTTTTCAGTTATTCAAGTTGTCATGTTTATAATAATTACCAAAGTTATTTGTGACTTTTTCTTCTTTTAATATTGGGGATTATGCAGAGATGTTGTGCATTCTAGACCTCATGAGTGATATACTTGTTTGCTTGTGGAAAAGAACTGATCATTTGCTTTGAAATTCTCAATTATAAATATTTCTAAATATATAAAGAGCTCAAGAAAGTAGACATCAAAATCCCAAATAATCCAATTAAAAAATGGGGTACAGATCTGAACAGAATTCTCAACAGAAGAATCTCAAATGGCCGAAAGACATTTAAGGAATTGTTCAACATTGTTAGTCATCAGGGAAATGAAAATCAAAACAACACTGGGTTACCATCTTACACCTGTCAGAATGGCTAAGATCAAAAACACTGATGACAGCATGTGTTGGAGAGAATGTGGAGTAAGGGGAACATTCATTCACTGCTAGTTGGCATATAAACTTGCACAGCCACTTTGGAATCAGTATGGCAGTTTCTCAGAAAATTGAGAATCAATCTACCTCAAGACCCAGCAACATCACTCTTAGGCATATATCCAAAAGATGCTCAAAAGATCAAAAGATGATAAAAAAGGCATATATGAAAAGATCCACAAGGACACTTGCTCAACTATGTTCATAGCAGCATTATTCTTAATAACCAGAACCTGGAAACGACCTAGATGCCCTTCAAACTGAGAATGGATAAAGGAAATGCGATACATTTACACAATGAAGTGTTACTCAGGGGTAAAAAACAATGACATCATTAAATTTGTAGACAAATGGATGAAACTAGAAAAAAATCATCCTGAGTGAAGTAAACCAGACCCAGAAAGACAAACACAGTATGTATTCACTTATAAATGGATAGTAGATATAAAGCAATGTAAAACCAGGCTACAATCCACAACCCAAGAGAAGCGAGGTAAAAAGGAGAACCCTAAGAGAGATACACATGGATCACCCTAACAAGGGGAGATAAATAAGGTTTCCATGTTTAATTGGTTATTGTATTTTGAATCTATCAATACTTATGAAGAGATTTCCTTTCCTATAAGTCTGTCATTGCTCTAATAACAATATTGTTGACTAGTTAAGAAGAGATACTTTCTGAACTTAACCAACATTATTCAACAGATTATTTTAACATGCTAATTTTAATGAATGCTAATTTGAAGTCTTCATATCTGATTAGCATCTCCTTTCCTGATTGTAGAGGATTTTTAAGTCCATTGATATGAAGAAAACTTATAGTTTTCTTCACTGAGAGGTAGAATGTCCTTCTATCTGGCAGAACAAGACCCAGTTTTGATGGATTCAGCTCCCTGAACCCCATAGCATTGACATACCATAGGCTTCCTGGAATCTAGAGAAGACGCCCTAAAATAGAGCTGAGAGTTTTCTGCTCTGTGTTCAGATGACATTCAGTATTAAAGGCCTTCATCCTGTCTTCTGTGAGCCATCATTGATAGGCTTAGGAACAGGAAATAGATTATTCACATTACCCCTACTCACAGAAAGATGAGTCAGTCAAGAAAGGACCGTGAGATGGCTGGAAGTCATCATCGTGAATGTCCAGGGTTCCCTGACAACAGCTGAAGCTGCACAGCTATGCTTGTGTAACTGTGCCTATGGCAAGAATTTGAATAGTCCTTAGAGACACTGAACAGAGCACATATGAACTCAGCTTGGTCTAGTGATATTAAAATCTGTTACAGTGATATTAAAATCTGCCTTAAATGAAATTATCTGTGAGTTTGGGATCATAAAACACCTCTTTCATGCTTTAGAATGTATTTCTATTAGTTTAAAAAAAACCTGAAGAGTGATAAGAGAAAATTAGTGCATCACTTTTTATATTGGCTCAACCTGAAAAAGAGTCATTGAGAAACATAAAGGAATTTATCTGCAAACAATTAGTTAGCATTATCATTCATCTTTTCATTTTATTATACACAATGAAGTTCATTATGACATTTTATACATTTCTATAGTATATTTAAAAAGTTATTATGATTGATTATTTATGTGAGTAGGGGGAGAAATGCATATGTGTAGACATCAGTGGAAACTTGTGGAAGTCTGTTCTCTCTTTCCATCATGTGGGTCCTGGGCATCAAATGCAGTGATGATGATAGCTGGCAAATGTCTTTGCCTGCTAAGAAATCTTGCTGCCCTATGATGGAACTTAATTATCTCTAGAATGCCTCTCACCCTTTCTAGTCCCCTTCCCACTTCTTGATCCACTTCTTCCTACTAGTCTTCTACATCTGTGTCTTTTTAAAATACGACCTAATGAGTTTCATTAGTGTTACTCAGGGAGAATGAACAAGGGGTGTATTACATGAACACAGGCTTTTAGGGCTACATGACTGAAGTAAATGGGCCAGCAAATCGTGATTTCTGGAGGGAATTATTCGTGAGGTTGTTGTCCTTGCTTGTTGCTGAAGCATAAAGTTTCCCTGGTAGACTTAGGGGAAACAGGTGAAGAATGGGGCAGATCAGAGTGAGTTGAAACCCGTAGCAGGAGCTGAGGAACTGAAACTCTCTAATTATACCCTGTAGTCTTTATACTCACTTCACTGGTTCTCACACTATTGTCAAGAATGTCCCTTAGAAGCGTGGACATTTCCTCATGGGGGCAAGTGCCTGTGTAGATGAGGGACAGAAAGCCCAGCTACCTGAAGCAAGAAGAGTGGCCAGGCCTTTTTGACCCATGGACCACAGAAGCAAGTTTTTGGGTCACACACACTAGCAAGGAGTTGCAGATTAGCTAGGGCCCTTCTGTCCTCCACACTCAACAGGGAACTCCCTTATGGCCAATCTCACTGAAAACATGCAGGAATGGGAGGAAAAGTTAGCCAGCAAGCAGAGTTTAGCATGACCAAGTTGACACACAACAAAGCCATTAGGTCTAGGGCTAGGGAAATGTTTAGTTGGTGTAGTGGTTGTCATGTAAGCATAAAGATGCGAATTCCATTCTCAAAAGCTCACAAAATGCAAGGCCAGATGTCATACCATGTAATCCTAGCATTTTTGAGGTGGTGACGGAGGGATCCCTGGGGTTCACTGGCCAACCAGTTTAGCTCAATAGGAAAGCTGTGGGCCAATGAAGATACATTGTCTCAAAAAACAAAACAAAACATCAAAAAACAAGCTAAGCAGTCCCCAAGGAATATCTGAGTTTGACCACTACCTCCTACATGCACAAGTATACCAGTGTACCCACGTACATAAATAGACACATACACATACACACACACACACACATACACACCACACACACACACACACACACACACACACACACATACACACACGCTTCAAAGCCATAAAATTGATAAGGTACCAACTACCAAGATTTAGTTTTGTCAATAATTTCACATTAAATCCTGATCATAAAACCTATTACATGCTAGGCATTAAGATATGCTGGGGATATAGTAGAGGTGGGGGTTCTGAAGCATGCATTCTCATTGGTGTTTTTATTTAACCAGTTTTTAGTGTTATGATGCCCAATAACTTTACTTTAGTGAAAACAGTTTTAATATAAAAATTATCTTATGTCTGAATTCTTTATAGTTATATTTTATTTTGTTATAAATGCATATGTGTGCATATACATGTGTGTGCCATGTGTGTTTATATGTGTGCACATAAGTATCTATGTGTCCTGCACTATGCAGAGGCCAGAGATCAATGTCTGGTGTCATCAATGTCTTTTCATCTAATGACTTTCAGAGGTTGCTCACTGAACCTGGAGCTCATGAATTCAGTTAAGCTGGCTGATGATTGTGTTCCAGACATTAGCCTGTCTTTGCCTCCCCAGAGAAAGGATTATAGGCATGCACTACCATACTAGGTCTTTGCATGGTGCTAGGGATCTGAATGCAGGCGCAACAAGCACTGTACCCAATGATCCAGGTCCCTATTCCCAAGTCCTGGGTCAGAATTCTATCATCATGTGGTCATTAAATGAATTAGAGAGTGTGTTCTATTTTCACCATTACCATGAAAACAAAGGAAAGGCAATTATGACAGTCATGGTTTCAATTAGAAATGTCAGAGATGACAGACATCCTGTTTGAAAAGTAACTGCTTCCCATCTTCAGAACAACATTAATTCAGACAATAAACTCAGAAAGCAATTAGAGCTTTGCTCTGTGCTGGGTAAAGCAATAAGGGCTGGTTGCAGAATTAAATCAGGGGATCACCCCAGAAGGAGATCTTGAATCCTAGTAAACAATAACATGCTAATGGGAAGTCTGTGGTCAGACAAGAATGCAGCAGCTGGAGTTTGGGGAAAGCATGATCATTTCTGGGGCTTTGCTGAAGAAAACGAGACTATCTTTCTCTCTTCACTCAATTATCTCTGCAGTCTGAAGAGCTGGAGTTCATGGCAACATGCTGTTGTCCACACGATGAATAATGAGACAATTCCTATATTTTGCTGGCTGTTGTCAGGGGTTATTTGTACAACTCCCTGCTTAAAACCAAAGAATGGCACCAGTCACTCCAAGAGTTATGCAGAGAGAATAGTAAACACAAATTAGCCTCATAAGTTCAGGCCAGTTTTATTTAAAGTTGAGCCTGATGTCTTTTCTCCACTGAGAACATCTGACTCTTGTGATAGTTTTACAAACAGCACTGATCACTCAATTTCTTGTTGCTTTTTCTGTTTCTAGTTTTATAATAATTGTTCATGCAGAGACTGGGGAACTGGATTGATGAATAAATGCTTGCTGTGTAAGCATGATGACCTGAGTTTGCTCCAACCCCCACACAAAAGCTGAACATGGTGATGTGCATCTATAATTCCAAAGTTGGGAGGGCAGAGCCAAGAGAATTGATGGGAGAATACCTTTTTGTATGCTGTGAAAATATGTTGGCCTGATTAGTTGATAAATAAAGCTGTTTGGCCAATGGTGAGGCAGAATAGGCCAGGCGGGACCACAAGGCCATGGGAGCCGGAAAGGCATAGGAAAACTTCCAGCTACACATGGCGCCCAATGTGGGGCACAAGCCCACAACCCTGAGATAAAGAGTCTCATGCTCTACTCCAGCTACAGAGGATCCTGGAGGCTCTCTGGCAAGAAATTCTAGAAAAGTCAGTTAGTTCCAGGTTCATTGAGTGACCATGACTGAAGGAAATAGTATGAGAAACAGTAGAAAAAGACACCCAGTGTCAATTTCTGGCTTATACACACACAGTGCACATACAGACAAGCATAGCCTCACATGCACATACACATGAATATTACACACACACACACACACACACACACACACACACACACACGGTGTTTAGATCTTTATGTTGTGGAACTTGTATGTTTCTAGGTGTCCTATAATCGCTGTGGTACATAGAGTGCTTGGAGACAGAAGAGATAAGGCTCTTGCTATGCTCATTAGAAGTGTTGATTTGGTTAGGTGAGTCTCTTAAATATCAGGCCAAACACTCAGGTCCAGGTGCCTATCAGGAAGAAGGCCTGAATTATCTGAATCATGTTTGTTGAACTCAGTAGTCTTCAATGTCTTAGGGAAAGAAGCTTGATCTCTCTTGAGAATAGTCAGGTGACATCAAAGGTGTGTAAAAGTGAGACAAAAGGATTGCTAGCTCAGCAGAAAGATAGAGCAGGGTAGTCTATATAATCCATGACCCTAGGAAGCCCACAACTCTGAGATAAAGAGTCTCATGCTCTACTCCAGCTACAGAGGATCCTGGAGTTGTGTAAGTTCTTAACTGCAGAGTATAGACACAGGACACCATATTGCAAAACAGGTGTGGTATCTTTCAGGTTTCGTTTTTTTTTTTAATCCAGAAGTAGTCTCATATCTCACATACTCCATACAACACTTTTGCATGTCAACAGGGCTCTCCAGCATTCTGTGACTTAGAGCTCCAAGAGTTGTCTTTACCTCCTGTTTCCTAATTGCTGCTTTCTGAAGTATTGAGTTGTTACAAGTTTTGGATCTTGACCCATTCTCTGATGCATGATTTACATATTATTTCTTTCATATTATCATTTTTCTCTTCACTGTTAATCTTTCTGTGGCTATTCAGAAATGTGTGTCTGTATGTGTATGTAGAGGCCAGAGAGCATATTTTATGAGACAGAGTCTCACACTGACCTGGGGCTGGCAAAGTAGGGATTGCAGTATATTCCACCATATCTGTATATTTAATGTGGGTTTTGAGGATTGAATGCAAGTTTTCATGCTTGCAAAGTTGTCCTCTGAATTCCATACATACATTTACAAGTGTGTACATGCTCTTTAAAATATATATGCACCTGTAGACATGGCACCCCCACACATGAACACATACATGTTTTGAAAAGATAATTTACTAGACCTGATTTGAGTATTTCTTAATTAAGATTAACTTCCCAATCAAGGACACTGAAGCAGTGAGGATAGAGTTATTTAGTCTAGAAAATGTACAAAAGCACTATTGCTTGTAATCCAGCATGTAGTGGGAACTTAGCAAATGCTTCACACTTCTCTCTCCACACACTTCTTACCCACATCTCTTAAAAGACTGATCACGAGCTCTCTGTTTCTGTGTTCAGTAGTTGTGATTTCTCCTGTCCTTTAGTAACCTAGCCCCATCTTTGGTTTGAATCACTTTATTTTGCAACACCAGCCATACCCTCCTCTTATAAGTAAGCAGTCTCTCATCTGGTTTTAGGGAAAATTCACAAAACATCATGCAAATATTTTCTCCTTAAAAAGTTGGGTGTATGTGTCTATGTCTGTGTGTGGTTTTGTGCATGTGAGTGCAGTGCCTACAGAGGCAAGAAGAGACCCGTTGGATCCTTTTGAAATGGAGTTACAGATAATTGTGAGATTTCCTGATGTCAGTGCAGGGAATTGAGCATGGATCCTCTGCAAGGGCAGTAAGAATTCTTAGCCATTAAGCCATTTCTCCACCTCCAATATTTCCTTTTTAATAATGCAACATTATTAAAATTCTAATAAAGCAAAATACAAATGCTGACTATTTGTGCTGGCTGGATTTTTTTTTTTCAATTTAACGCAAACTGGAGTCATCTGGGAAGAGGTAATCTGAATTGCTTTCATCAGATTGGCCTGTGAGCATGTCTATAGAGCATTTTCTTGATTATTGAATTATGTGAGAAGGCTCATCTCACTGTAAGCAATATCATTCCTGAGCGGGTGATCCCGGATTGTATAAGAATGAAAGCTTGGCAAGCCATGGGAAGCAAGTCTGTAAGTGCTTCCTTCCGTGGTTCCTGCCTCTGCTCCTGCCCTAATTTCCCTCAAGGATGGACTGTGATCAGGACATGTTAGTCAAACATACCCCTTACCCCTCAAGTTGCTCTTGGTCATGGTGTTTATTACAAAAGAGAATCAAATTAGAACATTATTTGAAGCTGTTATTATGAACTTCTTTCCATTATGCATTTACTTAAGAGAGAAAAGAAGGATGGGAAGGAGGGAGGGAAGGAGGACATTCCTGCATCTTTTATAGTAAAGACACAGTTTGAATGTAACACATTCCCCTTAGAACCCTTAAACTGGAAGAAATAGTACTGGATACTAAAAGCCACACATGCTTTACTGGTGCTTCTTAATAGTCACTTTGATTTGAGAAGATACTGAATATTCCTCCTGGGATAACTCCACCGATTTATCCAAAGAGGACAAGACTGTTCATAGTGATGGAACTTTCCTATTAAGTTACAATTGCTCTGTGGAAGATGGACTTTGGCTGTCTAGGAATCAGGCTCTGAGAAGAGGGAGCAATCATGCAGCTGGGTTTCTTCAGCTAACTGTAACATCCAGGAGTCTGGGAGCAAACCATTGCAGGCACTTGTCAAGCCAAGAGCTTCTGAAGGAAGTGGGTTTTTAAAATATTAAGACTAGTATGTTGTAGACATAATAAAATCATATCTTTTATGAAAAGAAAAATATATAAGGTGTTTTGCTAGTGTAACAAAACATTGCTGTTTTCAATGTGGAGGAAATCTGCTATATTGTTATTTTGGTGCTCAATAAACTCTGATTATAACAACTATGTTGAATTAAGGGATTTCAACATTTCAACTGGCTTTTTCCTCCATTATTTCAGTTCTGCAAAATACATTATAGATACTGAAACCTTCTAATAGCTATCAATATTTAACAAATAAATCACAAAGTCATAGTTCAATACTTGAACTGAGACCAAAGAGAGATAAGAATTTTTTTGACTCACAAATGAAGACAAAGGTAAGCTAGCATCAGAATTAACATTCAACAAATAACCCCTAGATGGCTTCCCAGTGTACCAGGTGCTATTTCATGAATCCAAGGGCAACAACAATAAAAACAAACAACAACAAACAGGGAGATGGCCTGGCTATGGGAGAGAAAGTAAGAAAAATGCTGGTTCAAAATGAATTCAGTAACTCACAAGTAAGTGAGCATGGCTGCTGGGTCTGGCATAGCAAGGCATTATAGAATTCAAAGTGAACAAGACCATAAGAGGAGATAATGGAAATATAAATGCATGTGTAAAACTGTAAAAGAGGGACAGAGAGATTGCTCAGTGAGTAAGAGCATTTGATTGCTGTACAGTCATGAAGACAGGAGTTTGAATCCCAGCACCTAACAACCTAATGCGGCAAATGCCTATAACCCTACTTCCAAGAACAGTAGAGGCAGGAAAACTATTCAGACTTGATGGCTCTGGCAAGGCCAAAATGCAAGTCCCAGGTTCTATAAGGTAGAATACCTCAGAAGAGGCAGAGAGTGATGGAAAAGACATCTGAAATTTCCTCTGGTGCCTGCAAGCAATACACATCCACATATCACCCCACACATGAACACACAATCAATAAAAGTCACACACACACACACACACACACATACGCACGCACACTAAACACAAATCTTAAACAATTAAAATAATCTATTATTCTATGCAATTAATATAGGCTAGTATAATTAATTGAAAAGTGGAAACAATGAAATTAAATAAATACATAAATACATAAATAAATAAATAAATAAATACATAAATAAATACATAAATAAATACAGATTTTGTTGAGGGAGCTTCAGTTAGATTTAGGTAGTCATTAAAGTTTCTCCATTTAAGTAATGGAGTTTGGAGATGAATCTTGCTCAGTATTTTTTCCCACTTTCCTCTAGATTTCAACACATTAACAATCACCTGTATGTCATTAGATAATTAGAAAAAAAGTGAGGCGTGCTTACTCTCCTTTTGTCCATATATTTTTGAAGTATTTGTAGCCTTGGGTATTCCTTGGACTCCCTGATAGGGGATATAGGAAGTAATCTTGATACTGCCCTGTCATAAAACAAACCCAAGTCTAAGACAGAATGTGCCTGTAAATACTGTAGCCACGTGCCTCTGGCAACTATGCTGGTGCTGATGTGAGGGGCTGGGCACATGGCGCAGGAGTTTAAGTGCTGTTGTACAAGTGCAGTCCTGATAGGCTGATTCACATCTCCAGAGGCCAGTAGACTGTCTCAACCCTGCCCTCCTCTGAAAGGATAGGAGACAGAGATGGGAATCCCTGATAGCTTAGGGGCCAACTAGCTCGGAATATGCAGTGCTACACAAGAGACTGCATCCAATCCAGCTAGAAAGCAAGGCTGACACCCAGGTTGTTCTCTGACATGCACATATATACCATACCACATATTTATCCACATTTACATATATGTAAGTACCCACAACCATGGAGAAAGGGGGAGATGCAGTCTCAGACTCTGTTTTTTACCTACTTAACCAGACATTTCATATCTAAATGACCTCAAAGTCATCTGGATCCTCATTTAGCAAAGCTATAGTATTCTGAGGACCACAGTACACAGGAAGGAATTGGTTCTGGTAGCCACATACAAATCGTCTGTAGAGAAGTTTTAGTAAAAAAGAGAAAATGCTTGATACAGTATTTATTCCTTAATAGTGAAATGTTTCATTGATGCTTGCTCAGTAATTAAGTAAAACCAAAATTTATTATAAGACAGTCGTCCTAGGGTCCCCCATGCCATAAATATAGCCTCCATGGTTCTGTGGGTTATACTCTGATTGTTCTTTATTTTATATCTAGAATCCACTTATGAGTGAGTACATACCATGTTTGTCCTTCTGAGTTTGGGTTACCTCACTCAGGATGATTTTTTCTAGTTCCATCCATTTGCCTGCAAATTTCATGCTTTCATTGTTTTTCTCTGCTGAGTAGTACTCCATTATGTATATGTACCACATTTTCTTAATCCATTCTTCAGTTGACGGGCATCTAGGTTCTTTCTAGGTTCTGGCTATTGCAAATAGTGCTGCTATGAACATAGTTGAGCACATGTCTTTGTGGTATGAATCAGCATTCCTTGGGTATATGCCCAAGAATGGTATGGCTGGGTCTTGAGGTAGTTCGATTCCTAACTTTCTGAGAAACCACCATACTGATTTCCACAGTGGTTGTATAAACTTTCATTCCCACCAACAGGGGAGGAGCCACTGTAGCCGTGCGGTTGGATACTCCAGAAGTTGTTCTTTTGCAGAGCTGCCAGCTTAAGTCGTGCTGGGATCAAGAAAAATGGGCCTTGGCTGTTCGTGTTCCTGGAGTTGTATCCATGCCAGTGGATGTCCACATGCTTCAGAAGAGAATTTGTCATTGCTGCTGCCGTTGTTGCTGCTATAGCAGTGGCTGCCACCGCTGCTAATGTTTCTGGGATTATCATTTCACAATTGCTTACTACAGCTAGCACAGTGGAGACCCTGGCAGCAAATGTAGCTACCACAGTTAGTTAACCTTTCATTCTATTGGGCATGATAAATTTAATTCAATAGTTATATACATTTCGATTGGCTTTGAAAATTATAAATTTATAAACTCAAGTTTCCTTTGCTTTTGGGATACCATCTTACAAGGACTCCAATTTGCAATAAGGCTCGTTAAGGAAGGGAATGGCTCAGTTGCCTTTAGCCTACTGGATATGGGTAGGATAGGACCTCTGTTGGTCTTTTCTGTGTTGAACACACAGATTGCAAGCCCAGTGCCACTTTGAGATCTTTGGCAGCAGTTAACGCTGCAGCTCACACACGACTGAGCCTAAATGATAATGAGTATTCAGAGACGGATAATGCCTGGGGGGCGCTCACCAACCTAAGACAGACCGCTTGTGTGGCCTGGGCAGGTGTCTCCATGACGGGTAAGGTGACCTGCTGACGTCCCATGCAACCTAAGTCAGAAGCTCATTTTTTAGTAAAAGGGGGACCTGTAGGGTCCTGGCCCCCGTTTTGGGTAACCGTTGCCTTGCTTGCTGACCTTGACATTGATATCCTCCCTATGCTAATTCCCTCCCGGGTTCCACCCTCCTGAATGCTTAAGTTCCTTGTCTGTGTATCCTGCATAATGGGAGTTAACAGCTTAGATGCAAGAATGTAAAACATCATAGCGAACTTCTGCCCTCCAGGGTTATCCCATTGTGCTCTAAGCCTGTATTTAAGACCTCCTCCCTCCTTCAATAAACAGCATTCAGCATTAAATAAAAAAAAGAGAAAATGCAGCTGGATAGCTGCAGAGTGTGCATGGTATCAGAGTGCATGTCAGGAAAGACTGAAAACTAATTCCAACAAAAACACTTAAGAAGACTTTATGGAAAGCCCAGCATCCCCAGTGCTAGCGGAGTCTAAGGAAGTATGGAGGCAGGCGCAATATGATGAGCAAATATATAGTCAAGAAATGGGAGAGAAAGAGAAGCATACCTGTTCATGTGCTGTGCAAAGAGGCAGAAGTGAAGAAACAAAGGGAGTGAGGAACAGGCTGATGTGGGTGGCTTGCTTGCCATCCAGGGCCGTGGTGACATCTGGACCCAGGCTGCTGCAAAGTGCCATGTCTGGATCTGTGGTCTCCAAACAGGGTCTATGTTACCACCAAAGGCTACATGGATGCCTATAATCTAGGCAGCTACCTGTGGCCATGTTGGTATCTGAGGTCTATGCTGCCACTGGGACAGAGCCAAGCTGAGTGGCCTGCACTGCTGCTTGGGACCATGATGGTGCCTAAACCTGAGCTAATGCCAAGGGCCATGTCTAGGTCTGTGGCCCTGCAGCATCCAGGGTCTGTGTTGGTGGTCATGGTTTCAATTACCACCAAAGGCTGATCAGATGCCTGGGGTCTGAGCATCCACTGGAGTCAATGTTGGTGCCTGAGAAACATGCTGTCAATAGGGCCAGGCTGATCTGAGATGGTTGTGCTGCCACCCGGGGCCATGGTGACATGCAGACCTGAGCTGAAGCTGAGTACCATATCTGAGTCCAAGCTCCTACAGCAGTAAGGATTTGTGTTGATGTCTATGGCTTGTGTTGCCACAAAAGGCCACTTGGATGACCAGGGGCTAGTCATGTTAGTATCCGAGGCCATGCTGCCACTCAAGTCATACTGAACTGGGTGGCCTGTGCTGCAACCTCGGCCATGGTGACATCTAGGTCTGAGCTGAGGCTAAGGGCCATATGTCGTTCCATGGTCCTGCTGAAGCTGGGGTCCATGTTGATATCCATGGCACATGTTACCACAAGGCATCCATTGGAATCATTCATGTTGGAATCTGAGGGCAGTGCTGAGTTGGTACTATCCTTTGCTGACCCTGGTAGAGCTTGCCTGATGGCATGGGTGAAGAAGAGATGGCTCTGCCCCTCCATCCCAGGGGCCTGGACTGACCAAATTAGCTACCAGTCAGACCTACATGCATGGCTTTGAGTTGGCCTACCCCAACATCTTCTCCACCTGTTACCTGTCAGAGTGTGTGATAGGACTGGTCAGGCAGAGCCATAGCTGCAGGATCACCATGAGTCAGGGCAACAGCAGAATATGCAAGAGTAGGTTTACTGAGGGTCCTTATTGATGGTGTGCCAGAAGCCAGAGGCCTTGAACTAGACCAAAGTCTCATCGCAATGAACATTCACAAGCAAAGCTGAGTGGACCGAAAGGTGGACTGCATGACAAACTGCAACTCCCAATGCCACTGAAACAAATAGAGAGGTGTTAGTGAGGAGGGAAAGTTGGAAGAGCAAAGTGGACTTTTTTCTTTTTTTTTAATTTTTTTTTTTAATTTTTGGAAGGAGATGTTACTGGGGTGAGGGGCAGATACAGAGGAATTGGGAAATGAGCAAGATTGGGGAATATGAAGTGAAATTCCAAAGAATCAATAAAAATGTTTAAAAAAGGAAAATGTATAAAGTCTCTAGAGTTAATAAAGAAAAGTAGCATACTGTTTTAGGGGTTCCAAGTAATAGATTGTGTGGTCACTCTTCCATATAGATTCCTGATCTTGAGGGGATAAATGTTAACAGTTTCATGCATATCTACACTAAATTTTAGTCATTTTCAGCCTTACCTTCCTCTCTCCTCTCAATACTTTTCTCTCCTCTTCATCCTCCTCTCTCTTTCCCCTCCCTCCTCACTTCTTTCACATTCTCCCCTCTCTTCCTCTCCCCTCTTCTACAAAACTTTTTCCCCAGGTCTCTCCACTACCATCATATCTTATGTGTATGTGGCCCACTGAGTTTAATTACAATTGCTTGCATGGTGAGTGGAAAGTTATTTACTGGAGCAAAGGAAAACTATCATGTCATACCACTGAATAATATATTTCCACCACCAACAGCTATTAAGTGCTAGTAGTCCCCTCAGGGAAGGATAAGGCCTAATGAACCCACTTTTTTAAAACTTTATTTTATTTTATTTTACAATACAATTCAGTTCTACATATCAGCCAAGGATTCCCTTGTTCTTCCCCCTCCCACCTCCCTCCCCTTTCTCCAAAATCATCCATGGCAAAGCCTCCCCCGAGGACTGAGATCAACCTGGTAGACTCAGTCCAGGCAGGTCCAGTCCCCTCCTCCCAGGCCAAGCCAAGCAACCCTGCATAAGCCCCAGGTTTCAAACAGCCAACTCATGCAATGAGCACAGGACCTGGTCCCACTGCCTGGATGCCTCCCAAACAGATCAAGCCAATTAACTGTCTCACCCATTCAGAGGGTCTGATCCAGTTGGAGGCCCCTCAGCCATTGGTTCATAGTTCATGTGTTTCCATTCATTTGGCTATTTGTCCCTGTGCTTTATCCAACCTTAGTTTCAACAATTCTCGCTCATATAAACCCTCCTCTTTCTTGCTAATTGGACTCCCGGAGCTCCACCTGGCGCCTAGCCATGGATCTCTGCATCCAGATCCCTCAGTCATTGGATGGGGTTTCTAGCATGACAATTAGGGTGTTTGGGCATCCCATCACCAGAGTAGGTCAGTTTGGGACTTGTCTTTGTCACCCAAGAGTGTTAATACTCTAGGTAGCTAGATTCTAAGCAAGTTTCAAATGAGGAAAACGGGAGAATTTGAAGGGGAAATCTCTCAAATTCATTCCATGGTCTTATAACCCTTTGAGTTAGTAGAAACTTTTGAATCACTTATGAGTATGGGTGTGCCTGCAAGTCAGCAAACATGCATTCAGAGGACAGGGGATAAGTTTCAGTGTCCATTCTGAGGAGTGAAATCTACCTTCTCTGAGGCAGAGTCTCTCATTGGCTTGGAACTCAGTAATTAGTCGAAACTAGCTTGCTTGTAAGCCCCAGGTATCCTGTCTCTGTCTCTTCAGGGCTGGGATTACGAGTGTGTGACACCCTGCCCAGCTTCTCATGTGGGTTCTGGACATAGAACTCTGGTCCATGATTGTATGGATAGCACTTTACTGATGGATCCCATCTTCTCAGGCTCTTTTATTCTTATTTTTTAATTAAAACATAATTTTATATATATATATATGGAACAAATGCAATGTTTAAATTCATGAATACATTGTGTAAGGGTAAATACCATTCACAATTGCATCTCACCTAATTTTTTGTTTGTTTGTTTGTTTTTTCGAGACAAGGTTTCTCTGTTTAGCTTTGCGCCTTTGCTGGAACTTGCTTTGTAGACCAGGCTGGCCTCAAACTCACAGAGATCTGCCTGCCTCTGCTTCCCAAGTGCTGGGATTAAAGGCGTGTGCCACCACCACCCAGCAACATCTCACCTAATTTTTTATGTCAATATTTTGTTTATGGTGATGGATGAAAGAACATTTCCCTCCCTCTTTCTTGTTAATTTTAGTTTTGGAAAAAAAGGTACACACAAATACAGAATTATTATGTTCTAAAAAGTTGAAATGCATTGACTTTTCATCATTTCTAATTATAATAGGAGGTATTAATACTCTGGTGACTGTAGTATAAATTATTAAAGAAGCATTTGACTAAGGATTCAGAAACCCTGTGGCTATCTTGAAAGAATTCCTAAGAAAACTTATAATAACAAAAACATAACTATGAACTCTATGTCAATTTATACAAGTTTCATTTATTTAATGACCTTATTTAGGTCATCATGCTTTTCTCTGGATGAATTGATTTTCAAAAGTTTCCAGAAGGCAGTGTTATGGAGTAATGTAGTCTTTAGCTAGCAAGTCATTTTATGGCACATGGAAAAGTCTCACAAAAGGCTATGATTGTATATACATACAGAAAAGATAATTTAAGAAAGTGTGGTTTTGGCTATAAATTTAGATTATTAAAATATAGGGGATGAGAACATAGGGGAACAGGAGGTTCAAGCTGGAACAGGGACAGAGTGGGAAAGCAAGGAAAGAGATACCATGATAAATGAAAACATCATGGGAATAGAAAGAAGCAGAGTGCTAGGGAAGTTCTCAGGAATCCACATGGATGACCCTACCTTAGACTACTGGAAATAGTCGAGACGGTGACTGAATTGGCCTACTCTGATGATCAGATGGCTGAATAACCTAATTGTCATCATAGAGCTCTCATCCAGCGACTGATAAAAGCAGATGCAGAGATCCATGGCTGGGTGCCAGGCCAAGCTCCAGGAGTTTAAGTGATGAGACAGAGGAGGGATTCTATGAGGAAGGGACATCAAGATCATGATGGGAAAATGTACAGTGATGACCAGCCACTCAGACCCAAATAAACACACAGATGCTTATATTATTTAAACTGTTTGGCCTAATGGCTCAGGCTTCTTGCTATCTAGTTCTTATATCTTAAATTAACCCATTTCTATTAATCCATAAGTTGTCACATGGCTTGTGGCTTACTGGTATTTTACATCTTACTTCTCATGGTGGAGGAAGCTGGCAGCATCTCCTGACTCAGCCTCCCAATTCCCAGAATTCCCCTCTCTCTTTGTCCCATCTATACTTCCTGCCTGCCTACTGGCCAATCAGCACTTTATTTATCAATCAATCTTAGCAAAACATTTTCACAGCATACAGATATCCACAGAAGACCAATACCCGAGGAGCCCCCATGGTACTAGACTAGGCCCTCTAGATTGGCTAGACAGTTGTTTAGCTTGAACTGTTTAGAGGGCCCCAGGCAGTGGGATTGGGGCCCATCCCTGGTGCATGAGCTGGCTTTTTGGAGCCTAGTGCCTATGGTGGGTGCAAGGAGGAGTGACCTGGACCTGCCTCAACTGAATGTACCAGGCACTGCTGACTCCCAATGGGAGACCTTGCCTTCAAGAAGGTGGGAATGAGGTTGGTTTGGGGGGAGAAGGCCTGGAGGTGGGAGGAGGGAGGAGAGTGGAATCTGTGGTTGGTATGAAAATGAGTAGAAAATCTCTTAATAATAAAAAATATATTGACCTCCTCTCATTAGAGTGTTCTTTATTATACTTTGTATTATGATTATTCTCCCCAAATATTTAAGTCATTATTTAAGATATGAATTTCAAGCTTTTCATTGTTTTACAAACTTCCCTATTGTGAAATATCTGTTTAACTATGTAAAATATGTTGCATTTGTTTATGTTACAGAATATTGGTTTAATTATATAAAGATGTGTTGCTGTTTTACCTTGCCTGCCTAAGTCACTTGACTGATCCAATAAAAAGCATAATGGCCAAGAGATAGGTGGGACTTCTGTGTAGGGAGAATAAGTAGGAGAAGGAATTTAGGCTCAGAGAAGAAAGAAAAGGAGATTCCAGGGAGACACAAGAGGCCAGCCAGCCAGACTTGGAGGAAGCAGCCAAGGAGGACATACAGAACGAAAGGCAGGTAAAAAGCCCCAGTCAAAAGGCAGATGAATAGAATAAGGTTAAATTAAATTAAAAGAGCTGGGGGACAAGCTTAAGACCAAGTATTGATAATTAATAATAAGTTCTCCTGTCTCTATTTTGGTGGCCCAAAGAAAATTCCAACTACATTTCTCCCCAACTCTGTAATGAACCATGTCAGGACAGGACTGTATATAAATCATTGCTGACCCAAACAAAGCACAGTGCAGAGAGTGAATGGCCCATTAACTAAGGTTTGTCAATGATGATCATCATTCCTGTATTTAGGCCATGATGACTTATGAGCTTGAAGATACCACAGGATAAGTAGCATAGCAAGATGACTCATTCATTGAATTATTTACTTTGCAAGCATGAGGACTGAGTTTGATACCCATAACTCATGTGAAAAATCAGTCATGCTAATATTCCTCTGCAGTTCCAGCTTTGGGAAAATGGAAAAAGGGGACTCCCAGGGCATGTTGGCCCAAGTTCAAGAGATAGAATGAAACTTGCCCACCATCACACATCCAATGACAAGTAGTGGTGGGATCATATCTCTAATCTTGACATTGTTTGTGCTTCTATTGTAACCTACAAAAGGAACATCATATCATTCTGAATAATCTTTGGGGTCAGAAAAGTTTATGTTTATGTCCCCATAGCCAATTGTTGGCTGGATTTGCTGCCAATTACTTTTTTTTCCCACTTAGTACTCTATAAAATGAGACCAACAAATCATTGTTTAATCATTTATCTCTCGGATGGGTACCACCAGTTCTTCGCCTCCCATTGAGATACTATATATGTAGAGGTGCTTTTATGCTTTTAGTTTCTTGAAACTGGGTTGACTTGTTGCTTTGAACAATGACTCCAGTAAAAGGGTGTGATGTTAATTTTAATTGCCAACTTCATTGAATTTATAATCACCATGAAAGCAACTTGTGGACCTGTCTGTGAGATATTATCAAAATTTAGTTACCTGAAATTAGTAGGTAGCACCATTGCATGGGCTGGGGTCTTAGTCTGAATAAAAAGAAGAAAGTGAGTCGAGACCCATCTCTGGTTCCTCACTATATGTGTAATGTGGCCAGCTGCTTTGTGCTCCCCACCATGGTGGACCGTACCCTCAAACTGTGTGCCAACCAAAATTCTTTTCCCCTATGCTCCTTTTGTCATGTAAAAAAAGTAACTAATACTAAGAGAGACTTGCATATTTGAGACTGGTCTTTTGGCATTTTATGCCTGTCTTATTTAATACCACTATGGAAAATTCAATTACAATAGAATAATGTAATTACTCTGGGAAGTCTGGGGTATGAGGAAGTTCAATATAGCTGTGCATCAAAGCCTGCAGGGGAGATGCTTTCCAACTCTCTGCTATTCCAGCCATGGTCATCTTCCGGTATATGAATTCTCCTTCAGGTGACCTAGAAGCCAGGTTTATAAAGACAGGAAATGCTATAAGGGATAGCCACCAGTTGATCTCCTTCTAGAAAAACTAATATACTAACAACAGAAACAGGAACAACATCTGAAAACACATCTGAAGCTGGAAGGTTTCCTGTGTCCCACCTGGTCCTGCAACCACTCAGATCCAAATAAACACACAGAGGCTTAGATTATTTATAAATTGCATGGCCATGGCCTATGGCTCAAGCTTCTTGCTGGCTAGCTCTTATAACTAAACTCAGCCCATTTGTATTAATCTATATGTTGCCATGTGTTCCTTGACATTACCTGTGTGCCATTACATTCTGCTCTCTGGATGGCAGGATGGCGTCTCCCCTGCTTCTCCTTTCTCCTTCCTATCTCTCTCCTGGATTGCCTGCCTGCCTCTAAGCTGCCTTGCCATAGGCCAAACAGCTTTATTTATCAACCAATCAGAGCAACACATATTCATAGCATACAGAAAGACATCCCACAGCACACATCATCTGTTTGTTTTACATGCATTGCATAGGGCTTCCATTGTCAGACATACTCAGTGTGTATTGATAAATGAAGGCATCTATATCTAAGTCTGTAAGTGTCCATGTTCAATATACCTGAGTTAGTAATGGGCTTCTCATTAAGTTTTTCCCCCTTATCAGGGGTGAGGACTGTTTAATATCATTTATGTTCATTGTGCTCTTAACAACAAACATTTACAAACTCTTAGCCATACTAAATACACTAAAGTTTAAGAACACAAAATCAATATAAAAAAAGAACAAACAGTAGCCCTTGTATATGTCAACAGTGTACTCCCAGAAAAATCAATTAGGAAAAAAAAATCACATTCAAAATAACTCCCCCAAATTACATATTTAGAAATATATGTCACCAAAGAAGAGTAAGATCTTTACAAAAAAAATTCAAGACATTGAAAAAACAAATCTAGAGGATACTAGATAATAATCAGTCCTTGCACTTTACTGAATTGGCAAAATTATTATTGTTACAATAACTATACTACTAAAATTAATTACAGATTTAATAAGATACCTTTCAAGCTTTCAATATATTTCATAGGTCTAGAAAATAAACAACCCCAGAATCATGAAAATGAAAATGTGGTTCATATATAAAATAGAATACTATTAAGCACTAAGGAAAAATGAAATCACAAAATATGCAAAAAAAGAAAAATGAATTATCTTAGAATGTATAACATTAAATGAGGTCACACATTCACACAGCGGGGGAAGCACATGTTCTCCCTTATTTGTAAATCCTATGCAAATATACATGTAGCTACAAGACAACATTCAAAATGGAGACCAAGCACAGCTAAATACTATGTGATGGGGAAAGACTGAACATAAGGAATGACCGTCATGAAAGAGGATATATGGACTGTTTTTCTATTTTTAATTCTTTCATGGAATTTTCTTTTTTGGTGGTGGATAAGTGCATAAATTATATTGGCTAGTGAAAGTAATAAATCTAGCATGAAGCTCCACAGTTTCAGAATGACTGTTTTGACTTTATGGAAGGTCATTGAGATCCATAGACTCTGAATAATTCCCTGTGTAATTTTTTTTATTTGTGAATTCTTTACAGTAAAGTTTTGATAATTATTTAAAAAATTATATTCACATAAGTTACATATATTTGTAAAATATTAAATAGATATAGAAATTTCCTTTTTATTACAACCATTCAAATAATCACACATATGAAATATTATTATCCCCATTTTACGCATGAGAAAAATGAAGTCGTACAATCCTTGTGATCTGAGTTGAGATAATGTCACTGCAGCATTAATAGCTTTGTCTGCTTATTCTTCACCCACATAACAGCACGGTCACTACGTGGAGATGCTCCAACCTTTTAACATCAGGCAGTGAGTTGTTGGGTAAAGGAGTGCTATGTCTTATTTTGATTGTATTAAAAAGACACAGTAGATACCCAAGGTTTCTCATGTGATATTTTAAACTTTGGTGGTATAGAGGAAGAAGGAGAGAGATTACAGTGAAGACATAATTAGAATTTAATAAATACAAATGGAGAAACAAGAGAAAATACTAGAACATGTGTTTTCCTAAAAGTCACAGAGGGCTCAAATTGTCATTAAGACAAAAAGTATGTCATGGAATGGAAAACTCATAGGTCCATTTAGATACTAGTCACTGGGGTGTCTAACTTACCCATCTCAGTGTCTTTCATTTATGATAATGCCATGTGCTCTGGCCCCTCTGGATACTGCTAATTGCATATTTTCCTCTGTGTCTACAGAACAAAATGTCACTTTGTTGAGGTGAGTCCTCTCACATAGTCTTGGGCTGGGCTTTCCATCCCATCAAAATGGCTAGAAGCACCTTGGTAAAGATCCAGGTCATTGAATTCACCAAGTATATTAACAGATAAGCTAAATTCTAGATCTAACCATTAATACAATTCCTCATTCAGATAAATCATTTATTTAAAATTCCTCTGAGTCCTTTAGTCCTAAGACATGATTTTCAAAACCATGCTTATTTTATTACCTACTGAGTTAAGCGTTCCTAGCCAAATTGCTCTTGACATTTTGCTGGAGGAAATGATGAGGTTTTAAAAATTGTACTGGAAATATCTATTTTATTGTAGTCAGTCTTCCCCCAGTAAGAGGGGGATGTAGGAAGAAAGGTTTTATGTGATGTGGAACAATAGTACTCAGCCTCTGTTTGGTACCTTGAAGTGTTAACTCCATCAAAGTTACTCCTTGAAGAGTTCAAATGAGACTCATCTGAAGATGAGTGGGATGCTCGAGTATGAAAGGTAAAGGAAGGCCAATCAAAACAGGCATTGAGTCCACTGAGTAGTGGAAAGATTCAGTGTTACCGACTGCCTAGTTAAAGTCACTATCCTTGTAATATACACCATGACCAAAGGCAGTATGTAGAGAAAAATGTCTATTTGGCTTACATTTCCACATCACAGTTTATCATCAAAGTTAAGTCAGGACAGAATCGTGAGCAGGGTAGGAACCTAGAGTCAGGAGCTGATGCAGGGGCCATGGAAGAGTGCTGCTTACTGGCTTATTTCTCTGGATTGCTCAGCTTGATGTCTTATAGAACCTATGACCACCAGCCCAGGGATAATACTACCACAATGGGCTGGGCACTCCCCCATTGATCACTAATTAAGAAAATGCCCTACAGGCTTTCCTACAGCCCAATGATATGGAGGTATTTTCTTAATGAGGTTGCCTCCTCTTAGGTGACTTAAGTTTGTGTGAAATTGACATAAAGCTATCCAGCACAATTGATCCCTTGTAACCTTGACACACAAACACATCACCATAAATCAAAACTTTCCTTTCTTCTTCATCTTCAGGATCACACACTAACACAATAATCACATTATAAAATAGCTTACAAACTTAAGTGACAGTCTTACAAATTCAAACAATTTGAAAATTCAGTCTCCTAAATAAAAATATCAAAAGTCTCTTTAAAATCCCAAGTCTTTCAACTGTGAGCTCCTATAGAATAAAATTTTAAAATAAAATACATATATCCTTATTTCAAGAGGGAAGAGCCAGAGCACAGTCACAATCAGATCAAAGCAAAAGCAAACTCCAACAGTGTAACCACTCAATGTCCATTCTCAGGGATTCATTCATGATCATCTGGACTCCTCCAAAGGATCTGGTTATTTCTCAAGCTGTGCCATCTGCAGCACCCACTCTTGACATTCACCCCATTTTACTGGAATCTCCAAAATCCTGGGTTCATCAGCTGCAACTGGACTTTACTTTCATCAATATCCTCTACTAGTGTAAAGCCTCAATTTTTCTCCATAACTCCTTTAATCCTTGAGCTTCTGTAGATACTTTGACTGCACTTTCACCAGGGGCCTTTCTGAGTTTTTCACAGAGAGCAGCCTCAGCTGCTCTCCATGAACCTTTTATGCCTTGAAAACTAGTACCTCCTGGGAGAGTGTTACACATGACCAAGGTTGGCTTCCAACCAAAGACACAATCATGGCCACCTCTGAACATCACTTGTATGGACTGACTTTGAGGAAACAGTATCCAGAAGACTTCAGCTCAATGATGTTTATACCTTCTTAATCATGGCTGATTTCTCAGCTCCAGCTAGAGTGTTAACTGTTCCAGTAAAGCAAAGGCTTTGTTTAACTTTCTGGTATTTTGTTAATCACAGCTGATTCTTCAGCTCCAGGTGGAAAGAACCATAGATTCTCAGCTCAAAATAACTAATGGATAGAGTCATTAGGGATGCTCACCTTCCCTCTGAACCTTCACAAGCCAGCCTTGTTGTTTGCATTGCTCTCAACATCCTTATCTTCCAAGCTCCCACAGAATAGCTCACCAAGCTTTGGACACTCAATGGCTTTCCCAACCTAAGTTCAAAAGTGCTTCCATAGTCCTTCCCCAAACAACATGGTCCATTCTGTCACAGCAGTGCCCCACTCCTGGTACCAACTTTTCTTAGTGAAGTTTATTATTGCTATCATGAATGACCAAAAACAACTTGTAAAGGAATGTGTTTATTTACCTTACACTTACACCTCACTCTGTTCATTGAAGGAAGATGGGATAGGAACTCAAACAGGGCAGGAACCTGGAAATTGGAGCTGATGCAAAGAGTATGGAGAAGTACAGCTTACCGGCTTGCTCCCGTTAGCTTGCTCAGAGTGCTTTCTTATAGAACTCAGGACCACCATCACAGGAATGGCAGCACCCATAATGAGCTGGGCTGGACCCTTCCACATAAATTATTAATCAAGAAAATATCCCACAGGCTAGAATGTCAATGACGGATGGCAGCAGCAATAGCACTCACCACAACAGGCAAAGGCAACAGGCAGAGAGCAGTAATGTTTCTCTTAGACTCCTTTCTGAGATCCCACCAGAAGATTTTGCTCACATCCAGGAGGCATCCCCCATCCTCTGTTAGTCCTTCTAGTGATACATTTACGGACCTGCTCAAAGGCATTGCCCTCAGTTGATTTCCAATGCAGTCAAATTGCTAACCAAGATTAATCATCCAAGTGTGCTACCACAAAGGGAAAGAGCTTGTCTGTGTAAGTTTCTTAATCATATAAGTTGTGAACCATGAAAGGGATGGCCTATTTCTGTGAGTTCCTTGGATATGTTTGTCTTCTGAGGGTACTTTCACAGTGCTTCTGACAGAAGGTGGATGGAGCATATCTTAAATTGTAAGTGCTCACCTTGAGTATGCAGTTCCTAGAATTATTGACTAGTGGGTCAATGGTCACATACCTGCTTCAGTAGGACTGGTATAGAGTCAGAGAACTCTCACATCTAAAAAAGTCCCAAATGATGTCCAAGCTTCTTGATAATAATTATTTGTATTTTCTTTTGATGATATACAGTTTTATGTAGCTCATACTGGCTTCAAAATTTCTAGTAAGATGGCCCCAAACTTCTCACCTACCTGGACAGGCCTCCTGAGTTGTTATTACTGAATTTCTGATCTACATGTTCACACCTCCTGAACACTACGATTACAGATGTGCTGCCAAGACCAGCTCGTATTTTGATAATTGAATGGGCAAACTTGACCTAAGAATGCTGGTTAAACGGCCATTTCAGAGAAAGTTTAGCTCATAAAGAGCTTGCCATTCAACATGAAGACCGGGGTTCAGTCACCATAATCCACATATTAAAAGGCAGGTATAATAATCCCAGCACTGTGGAGGTAGAGACAAAGATTCCTGGAGTTTACTGGGCAGCCAGTTTAGGAGAACCCGTGAACAACAGGTTCATTGAGAGACCCTGTCTCATAACTCAAGATGAAAAGTGTCTGAGGAAGATACCTGACAATGATCTCTTCTCATGCACAGGAACAAATAGATACACATATGAGCATATACATAAACAGACAAACATAAAGACAAAATGTAGGAAACTATTTAAGAAAAGTCAAAGCTTTAGCACAAGTTTAAGCTTAGCTCTGTTACTACAACTTTGCATTTATTAAAGTCCATTAAAATGAAAAATCTCCTTTTAAAATAAACATAATGATCTAGAGCAGTGGTTATCAACCTGTGGGTCATGACCCATTTTGAAGTCTCATATCAGATATCCTGCATATCAAACATTTATTTATGATTCATGACAGTTGGAAAATTAGTTATGTAGTAGTCATGAAATAATTCTACAGTTGGGAGTTACCTCAATATGAAGAACTGTATTAAAGTGTTGCAACATTAGTAAGGTTGAGAACCACTGGTTTAGGGATATCACTCAGTAAGTAAATAGTTCTTACATACATATGAGGTCTTAAATTTGCTACCCAGCACTTATGTAAGCCAAACCTAGTATCTGTTATCTGTAATTCCAGTACTTCTTTATCAAGTTATAGATAAGAGAGTCTTAAGGATATGCTGGACAGCCTAGCCAGGTGTAGGGAGGTAAACAACAATAAACACATCAAACAAGGTTGAAGTTGAGGAACAACATGTAAGGTGGTCCTCTGACTTTGACATGTGTGCTGTGGCATGAACATACCTGTACTCACACTCATGAACGTGCATAGATATATCATGCTCCCTGAATGGGTAGATGGAGAGAAGGAATCAACATGGCACTCTGGGTGATGTCTAGCCTGGTTTATAGAGAGGTTATGAACAAGCAACATTTAAGACAAAGTCGAAGTTGGGGGAGAACATGTGAGGTGGTCCTCTGACTTTGACTTGTGTGCCATGGCATGAACATACCTGTACTCATACATGAACATGCATAGGTACATCATGCCCCACACATACGCAAGGTGGGAGATAGACGGAATATAAATGTGACACTGGATAATGTCAAACAGTTTAATTAAGTGGGATAACAACCACGTTCTTTATGTTCTTCAGTGTCTGAGTTAAATAATGAAACTTTAGCTCTGGAAGCTAGATTAGTACCTTGGGTCTCATTTGTCCCCAAGTTGTCCCAAAATTACTCTCTCTCTCTCTCTCTCTCTCTCTCTCTCTCTCTCTCTCTCTCTCTCTCTCTCTCTCACACACACACACACACACACACACACTCACACACACACACATACACATGGTACAAGTGTGAAGGTACAAGTTCCTGTGCATGCCTACACTTGCAGAGGCCAAAGAAAATCACTTAGTATTTTCTGTACACTCCCTTTCATGTTTTCTTGAGGTAGGATCTCTCACTGAACTTAGAGCTAGGCTGACAACAAGCAAGCCCCCAACAATCCTGTTCCTCTGCACTACACAGTTCTAAAGTCATAGGCACACATGACTATATTTGGTACTTTATATGGATGTTGGGGAATTGAGTTCAGGCTCATGTGTAAACACTGCAGGCATTTTAACCAATGATCCATCTTCCTAGATTTGGGTGATTTCTGTAACCTGCCACCAAAACACTTGCTCTTCTAAGAGTCCATGCAGTTTTAATCTATTTGATCTATTAGGTCCACTTTTGCCTCACTCCAAGCTAGACTGACATATTTGCCAAAAAATATCTGATCTCCCTAAGCAGGGTAAAAATTCAATTTATTTAATTTGTGACTAGTTAGCTTTACATACTTTCTGTTTATTGCTTTTGTGATGCAATTCCATTTGTTTATTTATTGTTTTTTTTAAAAAATTATTAATTTTTTTTAATAATTAACTTAAGTTCACATATCAGCAACGGGTTCCCCCATCCTCTTTCCTCCCACCCCCAGCTCTCACCCCCAATACACCCCTCATTCCCACCTTCTCCAAGGCAAAGTCTTTCCTGGGGAGTCAGCCCAGCCTGGTAGACTCAGCCTAGGCAGGTCCTGTCTCCTCCTCCCTACACCAAGGCTGAGCAAAGTGTACCAGCATAGGCCACAGGCTCCAAAAAGCTAGCCCATGCACCAAGGACAGGTCCTGGCTCCACTGCCTGGAAGCACTTCAAGCTAATCAACTATCTCACTTATCCAGAGGACCTGGTCTAGTTCCATGGGGGCTCCTCAGCCATTGGTTCACAGTTCATGAGTTTCCATTAGTTTGGCTGTTTGTCCCTGTGTTTTTTCCAGTCATGGTCTCAATATCTCTCACTTATACAATCCCTCCTCTCTCTTGTCAATTGGACTCCTGGAGCTCCACCTGGGACTCAGCCATGGATCTCTGCATCTGCTTTCATCAGACACTGCATGAGAGTTCTATCATGATAGCCAGGGTGTTCGGCCATCTGATCACCAGAGCAGGTCACCTTAAGCACTCTCTCGACCATTGCCAGTAGTCTACAGTGGAGTTATCTTTGTGGATTTATGGGGACCACTCTAGCACTCTGCTTCTTCCTATTCCCCTGGGGTCTTCATTCATCATGTCAACTCCCTCCTCATTCTCCCACTCTGCTCCTGATCCAGCTGGGACCTCCTGGTCCCATAAGTTCTCTTCCCCTGACCCTTGCCCTCCATTACCCCCACCCCCACCCCCAGTTTGCTCGTGTAGATCTCATCCATTTCTCTGTCATTGGGTGATCCCTGTGTCTTTTTTAGGGTCCTCTTTACTAGGTAGCCTCCCTGGAATTGTGAGTTGCATCTGGTTATCCTTTGCTTTACATCTAGTATCCACTTATGAGTGAGTACATACCATGTTTGTCTTTCTGAGTCTGGGTTACCTCACTCACGATGATTATTTTCTAGTTCCATCCATTTGCATGCAAACCTCATGATGTCCTTGTTTTTCTATGCTCAGTAGTACTCCATTGTGTATATGTACCACCTTTTCTTTATCTATTCTTCAGTTGAAGGGCATCTAGGTTGTTTCCAGGTTCTGGCTATTACAAATGATGCTGCTATGAACATAGCTGAGCATGTATCCTTATGGTATGATTGAGCATTCCTGGGGTATATAGCTTAGTATATACTACCCAGTGTTATAGCTGGGTCTTGAGGGAGGTTGATTCCCAATTTTCTAAGAAATCTCCATAATGATTTCCAAAATGGCTATACAAGTTTGCATTCCCACCAACAGTGGAGGAGTGTTCCCCCTGCTCCATATCCTCTCCAACATAAGCTGTCTTGAGTGTTTTTGGTCTTAGCCATTCTGACACGTGTAAGATGGTATCTCATACTCATTTTAATTTGCATTTCCCTGATGACTAAGGTTGTTGAGCAATTCCTTAAATGTCTTTCAGCCATTTGAGCTTCTTCTGTTGAGAATTCTCTGTTTAGCTCTATAGCCCACTTTTTAATTGGACTGTTGGGTATTTTGATGTCTAATTTCTTGAGTTCTTTATATGCTCTCGATATCAGCTCTCTGTCAGATGTAGGGTTGGTGAAGATCTTTTTCCATTCTGTAGGCTGTCATTTTGTCTTGTTGAAATGGTGCTGGCATAACTTGATGTCAATATGTAGAAGACTGCAAATAGATCCATATCTGTCACCATGCACAAAACTTAAGTCCAACTGGATCAAAGACCTCAACATAAATCCAATTACTCTGAACCTGATAGCAGAGAAAGTAGGAAGTAGTCTTGAATGCGTTGGCACCAGAGATCACTTCCTAAATACAACACCAGTAGCACAGACATTGAGAGAAACAATTAGTAAATGGGACCTTTTGAAACTGAGAAGCTTTTATAGGGCAAAGGACATGGTCAGCAATTCCATTTATTTGTATGGTTATGGATTGATTTTTCTCTCTCCAACAACATTCTCAGCTTCACATGGCAGCAGAGGTGTCCTGAGTGCTGTTCATTACCCAGCAATTAGCACAGTGCCTGGTACAGAGCACTTGCTCAGTAGTTAGCTATTGCATATGTGAATGCATGGGCCTCCAGGACTGGCCCTAAAGTATATGTATAGGGAGAGATAAATGCACTATATGAAGTGTAAGACAGGGCCATATTTCAGTGTTTCCTTTAAGTGTGTAAGTAAGCTGGCTTGAGAGGAAAGTTCATTATGTGTCCTAGTCTACTGACTTTGAGACTTTTCTTCATGTGAGATTAGCTTGTGTGTAATAGACCCTTTTTTTGTATTTGTCTACAAAGTCCCAGTAGTGTTTTTCCTCTTTTCTAAATTATTTCCTCATTTCTATGGGATCCTAGATATTTACAAGTGATGAGTAAGGTGTGGGTTAACAGTTTTTTCTAGTTGCTGTGAATTAATATCTGACAAGAAGCAATTTAGTGAAGGAAGGATTTATGCCATCTCACAGTTGAGGGTAATCCATAATGGTGGGAACAGGGGCAGGAGGCCTGCTAGTCACATTGTATCCACAGTCAGGAAACAGAGAGCAAAGAAGAACATAGGAAGTGTGACTGGGCCATAATGCCTCAAGACTCATGCCTAGTATCCCACTTCTTTAACTGAGACTCTACCAAATTTTCCCACAACGTTCTCGAATAGTGCCATCAGCTGGAAATCAAGGGTTCAAATATAAGAGCCCTAGACTGATATTTAACATTCAAAACACACAAGCAACACGTAATTCTTAATTCTCTTTTTAACTATAATTTTGTTAGTTATTTGATAGTTTTGTACTGTGTTTTGGTTATTTTCACCCCATGCCTTAACTTCTCCAAGATTTGTCCTGTTTCCTACCTCACCAGCTTTGTGTTCTCTTTCTCCCCCTACCCATCAAGTTTAATTTATGCTTCCTGTATATTGTTGGATATTTTGCCTTCCACTGAAGCAACATCAAATTACCTGAGTCAATTCTCTTAAAGAAAACTCCTCTCCCTCTCCCAGCAGTAATCAATTGGCAATAGATCCTGGAAAGGGGGTAGAATTTTGTGTCAAACTCTCCTCTCCAGGATGGAATCTGGTCTGGATTGGTCTGGTCAGAGCAGACTGTAACAATCAATATGAATTCGTGTGTGCAGTTGACCTGTATCAGGAGGACACTCTTTCTTTATTTTACCCACTGCCTTTAACCCTTGCAGCCTTTATTTCCCCATTTCCACAATGATCATTGAGCCTTAGGGGACAATATGTAATATAGATGTCTCATTTAGGGCTGCGCATTCTGCAGATTCTTTTCTTTGCATCTTACCCAGTCACGCATCTTTGTATTAATCACTGCCTACTGCAAGTAGAAGCTTCTCTGATGAGAACTGGGAGGTGACTTAGTCTATATGTATGCTGATAAGTTATTAGGAGTCTGTTTACTATTATGCACATTTAGCAGAATAGTAGTAGCAGGTTCTCCCCTAGAGCCTGTGACCTAGATCTAGCCACAGGTTCTGGACATTTTAGTGATGTCAGTATATATTTCTTTTTGTGGAGCAAGACTTAAATCTAGTGTGAAAGTGTTTGGATAATTCCATGGAATTTGTGTCTATCCATGCTCATTTCTTTTAATCCCTTTAGCAGCTGTTCCTGCTTTAAAGAGGTCTATTCCCATTGACACAATCCCTCAGTCTCATCCCTAGCACTACAAAAGATCACCAGCTACAGCCCACTCCCTTCTGCCAAAATCTAATGTGGATTCCATAAACTTCCACTCCTAAACCCCGACTCCTTGCTGTATCCCAGTCACCAACTCCAGCTGGCACCCTCTGCTCACTCACCCACAAGCCACATCTGCCAGAAACCCAGGTAGGCTGCCTGTAGACTCCTCTCTCTCTCTCTCTCTCTCTCTCTCTCTCTCTCTCTCTCTCTCTCTCTCTCTCCTGATCCAGTCCTGAGTCTCATCCCTAGTGCTGAAACAGAACACGAGCTTCAGCCTTCTTTTTCCTCTCTAACATCTCCTCTAGATCCCATAGACCTTCCCCTCCCAACCTAATTCCCTTCACTTATTGCTGTATCCAAGTTCCAAATCCAGCAGGCACCGCCTCCTAAATCCAAGGTTGTGCCTGCCAGAAAAACAGGTAGGCTGTCCACAGACCTTCTCTTCTCTCTCACTTCCCTCATACCCAATCACTATGTCTCATCACCCAGTTCTGCATCAGAATTCTGGTGGCAGCCTTGCCTTGCCCCCTGCTCCCATCTCCTATTGATCTCATAGATCTTTCTCTTCTAACATTCCTCTCTTAACTTGTTGTCTTGTCCCATAACCAAACTTCAGTAGGCACTCCTCACTGACTTAATGGGTGCTCCTCCCAGTGTAACAAGTAGGCTAAAGGCAAACCCACACCTCTCCCACTGCTCATGATATCCAACTCTCCCACTTTCATTTCCAGCTCTGTACCATAACAACTGATCTGGTCTCTCTTTCCACTCTGACCCTAGCTCCAAACGATCACAAAAATCTTCTCCAATCCTCCTTCCACCAACATCCCAACTATGAAAATACTAGCTGAGTAGGCCAGAAAAACAGGAAATACACAGCAATAACAGTCTCCAAAAATCCAGAAAAGAGAAGAACCATGGGAAAATAACAACTACCCAAAAAAGACAATCCCAGAAGTTAGCAGCTGGAACTTTAATCATCCCAAACCCAAATGCATAGATGCCAACATAAAAAGACTGCCAATAACAGACAGAGAAATGTGTCTACACCAGAGCCAAGCTATATGGCCATATAAGACTCTGAATATTTCAAAAGAAACCAACTATATGAAGACGGTAGAGGTCTTAGATAGATGAAAGAGGAAATTAGTAAATCCCTTAAAGAAATCAAGGAAAATACAAACATTTGGAGGAAATCAATTAACCTTTTCAAGAAATCTAAGAAAATACACACTTGAAGGAAACAAAAATAATTGTTCAATTACTGAAAATGGAAATCTAATCAATTAAGAAAGCACAAATTGAGGTAATTATGGACATGAAAAAGTTAGGAATTGGAACAGGAACTACAGAGGCAAGCCTCACCAATAGAATATAGGAGATGGAAGAGAGAATCTCAGACAATGATAATATGGTAGAAGAAGTGGATGCATAAATCAAAGAAATTGGAGAATCCCAAAACTTCTAACATAAAACATTCAGGAAATATGGGACAATATGTAAAAAGGAAATCTAAGAATAATAGGAATAAAGGAATGAGAAGAAACTCAGCTCAAAAGCCCACAAAATGTCTTTAACAAAACCGTAGAAGAAAATTTTCCTAACTTAAGGAAGATGATGCCCATAAAAGTACAAGAAGCACACAAAACACCAAATACATTGAGCCAGAAAAGGATGTCCCCTCACCACACAATAATCAAAAGACAAAACATGCATGTTGTGTGATATTTTTAAGTAGGCAATGATGTGTTACATTTGTTTATGCTGCAGAATATTACTTTATCTGTTAAATGTGTATTATATTTGTTTATACTGCATTTTTAATGATGTAAGGATGCATATTTAATTATGCAAAGATGTTTTGTAACTGTTTCACCTTGCCTGACTAAGACACCAGATTGCTCTAATAAAAAGCTGAATGGTCAATAGCTAGGCAGAGAAAGCATAGGCAGAGCTGATGGACAGAGGGGGTAACTAGGAAGAGAAATCTATGCTCACAAAAAAAAGAGAGAAGAAGAAAGAAGAGAAGGAGAAAGAGGGGACATTCCTGAGGCAAAAAGTCAGGCAACCACCAGCCAGACAGACAGTGAAAGTAAGATAAACAGAAAGAAAGAAAAGTAAAAAGCCCTGAGGCAAAAGATAGATAAAGAGAAACAGCTTAATTTAAGTTAAAATGGTCAGCCAGAAATGAGCCTAAGCTAGGCCGAACATGCATAACTAGTAAGAACTCTCTATGTCATGATTTAGGAGCTGGTTAGTGGGCCAAAAGAAAAATCCTGGTATATATGTAGAACAAAGAAAGAATACTAAAAGCAGCAAGAGAAAAAGATCAGGTAATATATAAATGTGGACCTATTAGAATTATACCTGACTTTCAAAATTCAGATTTTACAAGCCAAAGGACCTAGACAGATGTGCTGCAGACTCAGAAAGACAACAGATTTCAGGCCACACTACTATACTCATCAAAATGTTTAATTGCTATAGATGGAAAAATATGATAGCATATGATTAAGTCAAAATTAAACAATATCTGTCTACAATTCTAGTCTTACAGAAGGTACTAGATGGAAAACTCCAACCTAAGGAGGTTGACTACAACCATGAAAACACCAAAAATCATTTTGCACTTTCTCTCTCTGTCTCTCTCTTTTCTAAATTATTTTCCCTTTCCTTCTCCCCCACCACACGTACACACCACCACCAACAAAAACAATAACAACAGCTCACGCAACAGGAATCAACAGTCATTGGTCACTGATATCTCTGAACATTAATGGTCTCCATTCCCGAATAAAAAGAAAGACAGTCATTCTGGATGTGAAATCAGGATCCATAATTCTACTACTTACAAGAAACACACCTCAACATCAAGGATAGATATTACCCCAGAATAAATGGAAAAAGATAGTCAACGTAAATGGACCTAAGAAGCAAGTTGGTGTAGCCATTTTAATATCTAACAAAGAAGGCTTCAAATCAAAACTAATCAAATGGGATGAGGAAGGATTCTACATACTCTTCAAAGTAAAAATCCCATAAGGTGAAATTTTCATTCTTAACATCTATGCCACAAACACAAGGGTAACCAAGTTTGTAAAAGAAACATGACTACAGCCTAAATCACATATTGACCCTCACATGGTGATGCTAGGAGATGTTAATACTCCACTCACACCAGTGGACAGTTCAACCAGACAAAAATTAAACTGAGATATACTGGAGATAACAGACATTATAATACAAATATTCCTAAGAAATATTTACAGAACATTTCACCCAAATACATAATAATGTGCCTTCATCTCAGAACCTCAGGAAACTTTCTTCAAAATTGGCCACATATTGGACAGAAAGCATTTCTGAACACATGCAAGAAAACTGAAATAACTCTCAGAATCCCACCATGGATTAAAGTTGGATATCAACAACAGTAACAAGGGAAAGCATACAAACTCATGGAAAATGAATAATTCTCTATTGAATAAAAAATGTGTCAAGAAAGAAATAAAGAAAAAAATTAAAGACTTTCTAGAATTCAGTGAAAATGAATAAACAGCATACCCAAACTTGTAGGACACAATTAAACCAGTGCTAAGAGGAAAGTTTATAGCACTTAGTCAAAGATGGAGGAATTGGAGAGATCTCATGCTTCCAACTTAAGAGTACACCTGAGAGCTCTAGAACAAAAAGAAGCAAGTACATCTAAGAGGAGTAAATAACAAGAAAAAATTAAACTGAGGGCTGAAATCAATAAAACATGACAAAGAACAATATAAAGAATCAATGAAAAAAAGAATTGATTCTTTGAAAAAAATGAGCTAGACAAACCCTTATCCAAACTGACTAAAAGATGGAGAGAGAATGCTCAAACTCAGAAACTACATGGGGGCATGGCAACAGACACCATGGTAATTCAGAGAATTTGAAGGACATGCTTTTAAATTATGTATTTGACCAATTTGGAAAATCTAAAAAAATTGATGATTTCCTAAATAGGTAACAATTACAAAATTTAAATCAAGGTCAGATAAATAATATTAGTGGAATTATAACATCTAGTGAAATAAAAGTAGTCATTAAAAGACCCCCCAGCCAAGAAAATCCAGGGCCAGATGCTTTTAGTGGAGAATTTTACCAGACTTTAACAGAAGAGCTATTAACAACACTCCTCAAATAATTCCACAAATCAGAAACAGTAGGAACATTGTCAAATTTATTTTATGGAACCATAGTGACCCTGATACCCAAACCACAAAAAGACTCAACAAGGAAAATTACAGATCAGTTTCCCTTATGACCCCAGATGCAAAAAATTTAAAAAAAATAGTTATAAACTGATTCCAAGAACATATCAAAAAGATAATCTATCATGAAGTAGACTTCATCCCAGAGATGCAGGGATGGTTCAACATTTGAAATTCAATCAATATAATCTACTATATTAATAAATTGAAAAAAAGATCATCTTATTATATTCAAAAAAACTTGGCAAAATCCACCACCCATCACGATAAAGTCCTGGAGATATTAGGGAAACAAGGGATGTACACAAATATAATAAAAGCAACTTACAGCAAGCTTACTGCTAACATCAAATTATATATAAAGAAGTCAAAGGAATTGCACTAAAATCAGGACCAAGAAAACTTTTCCCACTCTCTCCATATATATTCAATATAGTACTTGAACTTTTACCTAGAGCAATATGACATCTAAATAAAATGAAGGGGATAAAAATTGCAAAGGAAGAACTCAAAGTACCATTATTTGCTAATGATATGATAATATGTATAAATGACCATAAAATTCCACCAGGGAATTCCTACAACTGATAAACACTTTCTGTAACATACCTAGATAAAAGAGTAACTGAAATACATCAGTAACTCTCCTATACACAAGTGAAAACAGATTGAGAAGGATATCATGGAAACAACATCATTCACAATAGCCTCAAATAATATAAAATATCATGGGGTAACTCTAACCAAGCAAGTAAAGATTTGTATATTTAAAAACTTCAAGCTTTTGAAGAAAGAAATTGAAGATATTTGAGGGTGGAAAGATCTTCTATGTTCAGGAATCAGTAGGATTAATATAGTAAAAATGGCAATCCTACCAAAACCAATCTAGAGAATCAGTGCACTTCTCATCAAAACTCCAATACAATTCTTTGCAGATTTTGTATGGACAATTCTCAACTTCATATGGAAAAAACAAAAACCCAGGATATCTGAGACAACTCTGAACACTTAAGAACTTCAAAAGGGATCACAATATTGCCAGGTCTCATGTTGTACTACAGATCTGTATTAATGAAAACTGTATGGCACTGCCTTAATAACAGAAAAGTTGATCAATGGAATTGAAGTGAAAACCCAGACATAAATCCAAACACATATGGACACATGATTTTTGATAAAGAAGCAAGAAAGACATAATAGAAAAAAGAAGGCATCTTCAACAAATGACTTTATTTTTTTAAAACTTTGTATTTCTTTATATAACTGTTTATATTTATTTTCTTTTTTTATACAAGCATACATACATTTTTATACACATTGTAAACCATTTAAAGTCTTATTCCATCTGAATCTGCCTTATTGTGAATCTATTGCTTTAAACTGCAGTGGCTAGTACTGAAGTGGCAGCCTTGGCTGCTGACTCCACCCATCTCAGCTTCCCAATATGGCAGTGGTATGTTTACAGCCAGTCCTGGGCCCCATGCTCTCTGCTGACTCTGAGAGGCAGTGGATCCATGCCTCCATCCAGCAGCATGTAACCTAGAAACCTCTTTTTTTTGTGTGTGTATTAGCAAAAGCTAAATCCACCATGCAGCATACTGCAAGACTTGGAGATACCACTGTGTACTGTGGTGGGAATCTGTCTTGCTGTGTTTCAGCTTGCGCACTGTGAACCTGCCATATTATAGCCCAAGTCCATATACCACAGCATCTCTGTACTTTGGCGTCTCTATATCTTGGCCTGCATGAGTCATGCAGTAGAAAACTGTTTTTGGCTTCATTATAGTATGTTTAGAAGCCCTTTTTAAACTTTTTTAGGCCTTATGGAAATTCAAGAGACCCGTGTTGGTATGCCAATTGTAGATGAATTTTTAAATGGTCTTATTAAATAAAAAACCTGGAGTCAAACATAGAGGTGAAAGCCTTAGAGAGATCAGGGAAATAGGGAAAGACCCCAGCCAACCTTATCTCACCAAATCTGCAGCTTCCAAATGAGAGTTACTTCTTGTCTACCCATGTCTATATGCCTTGCTGTTCTGCCATCTGATTTGCTCTCTGTTCAGCTACCAAAACCAATCTAGAGAATCAGTGCACTTCCCATCAAAACTCCAATACAATTCTTTGCAGATTTTGTATGGACAATTCTCAACTTCATATGGAAAAAACAAAAACCCAGGATAGCTGTGTAGAAAGAGAAAATAATTTCCTCTTTCTACACAGCTCTGTCACTTTCTGTCTGTCTGTGCAGACCTCCAGACCTCCATGGTTAACTAGTGTTGGAGTTAAGGCATGTGCCATCACACCTGACTCTGTTTCCAGTGTGGCCTTAAACACAGAGATCTTGCCTGCTATGTGATAGGATTAAGGGTGTGTGCTACCATTCCCTGGCTTCTTTGTTTATTTATAATGGTTGGCTTTTTTCCTCTGATCTCCAGGCAAGCTTTATTTATTAAAGCACAAATAAAATATCACCACAAAGAACCCATACCTGAATACCTGACACTGATTTTGAAATCAAGAACAAGAGACTAGGTAGTCCGGAGACCTAGGGTAAAACCTAACACCATTATGAGTCTAAAAAAATAAGTCAATATAATTATTCCTAATGATATTATAACTCCAGTCATCATCAGAGAGGACTCCTCCCACAGTAGATGGGAACATATGTAGAGACCCATAGCAAGACATTATGCAGAAATAGAATCTAAATTGGAGGTTTCCATCAAATCCCTACCCTTAGAGCTGAGAGAATCCCATGGAAATGTAATGGGAAGATTGTTGGACCATGAAGGGTATGAGAACACCATGAGAATGAAGCCTTCTGACTCAACTAAGAAAGGTGCATATGAGATCACAGAGACTGAAGGAGCAAGCATAGGACCTACACAAGTCTGTACCAGGTCCTCTTTATATATATTAGAGGTATTAGTTTAGTGTTTTGGATTGCCTTGTCTAGCCTTGATTTGATGATTTTTGCTTCAATTTATTAATTTTATTTTGTCATGATTGGTTCTAGAAGCCTGTTCTTTTCTAATGAGAAACACAAAAGGAGTGGATCCAGAGGGAAGGGGAGGTAGAGAGGAACTGGGAGGAGTAGAGGGAAGGGACATTTTAATCAGAATATATAGTGTGAGAGAAGAATATATTTTCAATAGAATAAAAAATGCAGAAACAATAGAAAGACAATGTTTGGGAAAGTCAACAAAAAGAAGGAAAGACTGAAGGAGAGTAAACAGGGCATCTTAAAGAATGTAAATGAGAGATAGGGATTCAGAATAATAATAGATAATAATACTACCAAGAATAAAAGCTAAAATAGTTAACACACACACACACACACACACACACACACACACACACACACAATGAAAGAAAGAAAAGAAAAAAAGAAAAAAAACATCATTTTCATCCTACCACAAATGTAATATCCAGTGCTGGCTTAAATGTTATTTGAGAGAATCTACATGAAGCAATTAGTATCTGCTTAGCACATAATAACCTCTTAATAAATCACATGTAGAATTAATAGGAACTGATGTAGAAGGTCTGACTTGAGAAAGTTACAGGGAAGTTGGGGAAAATAAAGAAGAGTCAAGGACCATTTAGAAGTCATGCTAGTTACTGTTCTATAGCTTTAGTACAGTACTTGACAGGGAGGTATTTAAGGAAAGATTTGATTTTGGCTCACGGTTGAAGGATACGGTCCATCATGGCAAGGAAGGCATGACAACGGGAGCATGAGGTGGCTTGTCACAATGTATTAGAGTCGGAAAGAAGAGAGCAGACAGGAAGTAGGCGTGTCAGAGAGCAGAAGTAAGCATGTCAGAGAGGAGAAGTAGGCATGTCAGAGAGGAGAAGTAGGCGTGTCAGAGAGGAGAAGTAGGCGTGTCAGAGAGAAGTAGGCGTGTCAGAGAGGAGAAGTAGGCTGTGTTAGGGAGGAGCCGGGGAGATGGCTCAACAATTGAGAACACTTGCTGCTCTTCCAGGAGACCCAGTTCTGCTTCTCTGCATCTACATGGTAAAACTCAAACATTTGTAACCTCCGCTCCAGAAGACTCAACACGTTCTCCTGCTCCTGTGAGCACCAGGCTTACATGTGGTATACATGTAGGCAAATATCTACACACATAAAACATAAATAAATAAATCAGCAAAAGAAGTGTGGCCAAGCATAGCCTCAAAGTTCCTTATTCCCAATTAGCCATTTCCTTCGGTAGGGTTCACTTCCAAAAGCATCCATACCATTTCAAGTAGCACTAAAAGCTGAAGGGAAGTTATTCAAACTCATGTGCCTGTGGGGAGCATTTCACATTTGCACTACAACAGTAATTAAACTTCCTGCTCTTTGTGACTTCCTCCCTGTGGTGGGAAGGGAAAGAAGGAGTCTAGCATTGTTCTGTCATCTGTTTGGGCAAATGAAAAATAGAGTATGCTTGAAGGACCCACTTTTAAAGGGGAATGGGATTAACTGGGTTTAGATGCCTGAGATTTCAGCTGTCTGCTTCATTAGCTAACAAAGATGTGAAACATTTGGGTTTCAGGAAATTGGTAGTTTTCCACTTCTTATTTGTTGGAGACCTTGCTCCAGATGGGTTTATTGCCTTGGGACAGAGGTGTGGAATCTGCCAAGATGAGACTGTGACCACCAGCTGTCATTCAAGCTAGAGCACCAATTATCTTTCTTTATTGATACAATTTCAATGGATTGCATGAGCACTTTTACAACCAGTTTTACTTCCTGTTTTTAAAAATGATTACAGTAATTACCAGTTTGTTCCTTGCCTCTTTCCCCTTCCATCTCCCAACCATCCCACCTGTAGCCACTGCCTTTTTGATTGATATCTCTACCATTAGAAGCACAAGCAGTTTTTCAAGCTACAAAAGAAATTTTCTAACTAGGCACACATACAGGTAGAACGGTGTATCCAATTGGTAGCATGTGAAGTTACAGCATCATGCAGGGTAAGAGACAGCGTTATGTCTTGTGGTTAATATGGACATCTTTAGCATCTGGTAGCGTCTGGGTTCTCATTATCAACTCACCATCCAGAGCTGGTTCAAACTATTCTACATTTTGTACTGCTCTATCCTCTCTAGAAACCTACCAGATTTTTCTATTTATCTTATAGGCAACATAACCTGGAAATTTACTCTCAATAGTTGGCATGGTTCATCCTTTGTCCTTACGTCTATCTCTTTTAACTTCTTGAGGTATTGGCATAGTTATTAGAAATGAGGGGATAGTGGGTTTCTGTGATTCTGCTTCATTCTCTCTTCCTTGAATGTTCTCATTATCTCCTGACACTGTCTATTTAATAGCATTTCTTTAAAGCTCTTATGGTTATAATTATTTTTCCCAGAACGGTCACACAAATACATGATATTAAACTTCATGGCCTATTGTGACTCATTCAGGCCAGCAGTATGGTGAGAGAGCAAAGAGCACACATATCACATATACTCCTGGAGTTATGCACAGAATCATGCAGCAAACTCTCCACAAGTCCTTGCCAAGTGGATCCGGATCTCCAAAAGTGTCACTCATGCTATTCTCAAGCATTGTTCCTTGAAGAAGTTGTATGATTCCTGCCACTTATTATAGGAATTAAATACTGAAACCAGAACAGCTTCTGAAGCTCTTCAGTGTAGCTGAAGTTTTCTCTGGTCCCACCCAGCCCAACAGACCCCACAGCCGCTTATAAAATAATCACTCAGAAGCTTATATTAATTAAAATTGCTTGGCCATTAGCTCAGAATTATTATTGACTAGCTCTTACACTTAAATTAACCCATAATTCTTATTTATGTTTAGCCATGTGGCTTGGTACCTTTTCTCAGTTCTGCTTTCACATCTTGCTTCCTCTGTGTCTGGTTGGTGACTCCTGACTCAGCCTTCCTCTTCCCAGAATTCTACTTGTCTGTTTATCCTGCCTATACTTCCTGCCTGGCTACTAACCAATCAGCATTTTATTTATCAACCAATGGGAACAACACATTCACATCATGCAGAGCACAATCACCCATCACTTCAGTAAGAAAGAATAGTGTTAGTGTCTTCAAATGCCATATAGGGTTTAAAAAGGGCATAAGAAAAGAGGATACTTTCAGGGACAGCTGAACAGTAATTGGAAGGGGAACAGACATGTGTGCTGCTTGGATTCCAGTGAAGAGTGTGCTTTTATAGAAGCAAAACATCATCACGACAGAAGTTCAGAGGGCAGTAACCTAACATCCTTTGCCTATATAGCTTAAGTAGCTACTCATTAACTGTTGTCTATGCTCTACTAGTGAGCATACCTATAGTGTATACTCTTTCATTCTGTCCAGTAGCCTTTCCTTTATCCTTATAGTAAAAACAATATAATTTGTGGAGAGGTACCTCACCACCCTCATGGTGCATATGGATCTGGTGATACCAATGTCGTCTTCTTTACCCACTACTAGTTATAGGACCTTGCTTGAATGTCCTCTAACTTGATATTCCATCTCCAGCCAGACTTCAGGACAGAATAGATGTGCACTAAGATGGACCAATCAGTAGTTTTCTGAGTTTGAGCATGGACTTTGGAATAGAAGAAGAATAGCTGTGTCTTATCTGAAATAATAAGCTAGGCTAACTAAATTCTGAAGTTATCTTCAAAGGTTGTTCAGAAATTTGCATATCACAGGACAGGTCCTGAGGGGCAACTAGCACTTATCAAGATAAAATGTTGGATCACAGAGATGCAAGAAGCTAGGATATCTTTTGTAAAAAATATAGTTTTATGTGTAAGATTTCCAGAAATTACCTGAGAGATTAATGAAACTGTACCCAAACTATATGATATCTTACCTTAAGCCTGATTTAGTGCTGTTTCAACATTGGTATTTCTTGGATATGCATTTTTGATGTGTGTGCTTGTGTGTATGTTTCTGTGACTTTGGATGCATGTGGTGCTATTGCACACATATGAATATGTAGAGATCATGTGCTTCCCCACTAAGCCATCTCCACACCCCTTTACTTAAAAATATTTCTGTGTGAAAGAAATTTGTCTGTATTGCCAGCCTTCACAGAAAATGTTATTTGTGCCAGAATTCTTAATTGTTAGTGGTGAGAAGCTCCGACCAGACTCAGGGATGAAAGGTGCTTTTTCTTCCAGTGTTTCTATAATTTTTCCCATCTTTTGCTCTTGTCTCAGTCTATACCCTAGCAACACAGTTAGTCATCCACCCCATGCTGCCTCCCCTTTCTCAGAATAAGTTGTCATAGCCAGCTGATGTCCCCTTCTCTGTGGGCCTTCACACTTATTTCAGTCCAGTTAAGAATTTAACACAATGACAAATGTACTTCTCTTCATTTTATATATCAAGTAGATGAATCTGTGGTGATCGTCTCAGTAAATGTCACACGGTGTAAAATAGAGCACACATTTTCTTGAAATGTAACGTTTACTATCTTTTCTAATTTTTGATTCATTCTTTTAATCATATTTATAGGACCTATGATTGGGTTGTATGATAGAATACTTAATAGATAATTTCAGAACAATTCCTACATCCTTTCCCTTAGGAATCTCTTCTTACCATTGACAGAACAAAGATAACTCCACACACCATAACATAGAGGCTGGGAGGGTGGCCTAGTTAGTAACATGCCTGCTATGCACATCCCCAGTACCCAAGGAGAAGCTGCATGCAGTGACACATGTCTGTAGCACCAGTGGTGGTGAGGTAGAGGTAGGATGGTCTCTGGGCTCATAGGCTGGTCAGTCTAGCCAAATTGGTGGGTTCCAGGTTTAGTGAGGGACCTCGTTTCCAAAAATAAGGCAGAATTTAATCATGGTGCATACTCAGTATCAATCTTTGTTCTCTATATGCTCATGCACATACAAGCACATGAAACTACATGCACATGTGTACACAGACCACAGACACAATAACCTATATGCATATGCACACATGCACATGAACCTGTATGCACATTCTTACACTTACACATATCACACACACACACACACACACACACACACACACACACACAATTCCATTGCTTTTTGTATGCATATGTGGCACAAATAATTTTGTTTCAGTGTAGATTCAGCTAGTAGTAATATGAGTGTGTTGGTCATGGAAGGGTTAGTGGAGGAGAGTCCATTTACACACAGCTTTAGAAGTATTCAAACACAGAAGAAGATGAGACATTAGGTGATGATTAGTAATGCACTCAACAGGATAGGATTGGAAAGCTTCTTGGAGAGCTGAAGACACACCCCTCTAATTCCCTGAGAGTTTTTCTCATGAGTGAGAGGAAAAGCTTTATTTGGTCAGATGATGATATTTTTCTTGTTTAGCTTCATTAGGAATTATTTTGTTGGTTTCTGTGTTCTTACTTATGAGAGATAATAGTTTCTAGCATCTTGTGTGAGTGTGTGTCTAAATGTGTGTATGTTTGTGCATGCACACACTCTGTGTAAGTTTGTACTTGTATATGTGGGTACTACAACATATATTCATGTGTGCATGTGGGGGTAAGAGGTTGTTCCCATTTATCTTCCTCAAACACGCTGTAATTTAGCTTTGAAGCAGAGTCTCTCACTGAATCTTGAGTTCACAAATTTGGATAAATGCTAAATTGACTGGCCAGAGACCTATAAGGATCTTCTGTCTCTGCCTCCCTGGTTCTGAGGTTATAGGTGTGTGTCATCACATCTGAAACTTTTGTGTAGGTTCTTGGAATCAAATTTAGATCCTCACTCCCTGTTGTACCTTATTTTGTGTTGTCTTTTGTGGGCTTTGACATCAAAATAGCACTGGTCGCAAAATAAATTAGAAATCATCTTCTTTGGGTTTTGGAAACCTACACCGTGTAGCACCATTCTGTGGGGTGACATCATGACCATAAAAGTGAGTCTGCTTCCTAACTTGATGCAATGTGGTCAGCTGCTTCGTGTTCTGACTACCATGCTTCCTCAGCATCAATGGACCATTTCCTCCAACTGTGATCAGAAACACACCCTCCCTCCCTTAAGTTTACTTTGTTAGGGATTTTGTCACAGTGAGAAGTGACAAATACAGTAGGCATTGTCCATTCATGACATTTTTCCCTGTTGTGTTTCTTTTTGCCTCCTTCTTGAGGACCAATATGTGAACTCTTAACTGTTTCCACGGTCATGTCATTGCTCTGCCTTGGAACCACAAGCCAAATTCAACTCTTTCTTTGTAAGTTGTGTTGTTCATACTGACTTATGAACGTAATGGAAAAGCAGCTAAGACAACTGCCCACTCTCTCCATTTCTGTTCAATGCAGTGCTTGAAGACTTAGCTTCTTGCAATCCTCTGACTCCTCTAACCTTATGAATGTAAACTCTAAAATTAGGATTCCTGCTTGGCTAGAGTCTTGACTGGGTCTCCTTGAGATTTGAAGATTAGAAAGCTTTTCCTACCATGATGTCTTCAATCTGAGTAAAATTAGTTACATAGTTTAGGTGATTCAACATGAAAGGAAAATGTAATACTCTTTCTTCAAAACTTATAAAGAAGGGCTGGAAAGATATCTTGGTGGGGAAAGAGCTTATGATGCAACCATCAGGATCCAATTTTGTATTCCTAGCACCCATATTTGTATCTGGGCAACGTAATGCACAGTTGTAATCCCAGCACTGAAGGGTAGACACAGGTCAATTCCAGAAGCTCACTGTCCAGCCAGACTAGCTCACAGTGAACTCCAAGATTAGTGAGAAACCCTGAATCAAGAAGAGAATTAAAGTAGAAGGCTGGAGAATTGGCTCAGCCATTAAAGCTAGGACCATGGCCAAACACCAAAAAATAATGTAGATAGAAACTGATGAAGCCATTTAGCACAGACCTCTGATCTTCATAGACACACACATGAATGAGCTCACCTGCACATGTATTCAACCACATGCATCTGCTCACATATACAAAAGGTTAAAAATGAAGAATGTCAGAGTGGAGACTGATGGGGAATGCTTTTCTGAGATGGACTCTTCTGATTGAATCTAAAGCCCACTCCCGGTGATGAAATCCATACCCAGCACTATTACAGGGGCCAAGGACCTGTGTGTAGATAGGTCAGAGGCTCTATTTTAGAACCAAACATTCTGTAAAATAGACCTTTTATTAAAAAGTATTTCCAATGAAGTATAACTATGATAAAATCAGAGTGTCTCTCATCCTCATCAGAGAAATTTTCTTTGCAGTAGATGGAAATTAACAGAGAGATTCCCACCTGGCCCATGTGGAGCAAATGAGAGGTGGTAGAGGGCTTAGCCCCAAACAAAACATATGCATCACACTCCTTTTCTCAACTCTCGGAGGTGTTCTAGGAAGAGGGAGCAAAAGTAAAACATGTAAGAGCCAGAGGTAGGGGATAGCACCAAATAAACTGTTTTCCAGACAGAAGATGGTAAATGAGCAAAATGAATTCACAGTAATTTTACTAGCATTCAGAAGACCATAGCAAACTCCAGACAGACACAATTCTATCATAGATTAGGAAAGGTAGGCACAAAATCCCACCACTAGCTGAGGAGCTATCGACATAGATTCTGGGGAGGGGAAAACCAGTTTTCTCTAATGCTATGACAACTGGTATACTGATCACATGGCAGGGAAGGGCTCACTCCCAAGACTAGCCGGGCAACATAAATTGGACTCAGGGGAGAAAAACAGACACAGTGAAGATATCCCAAAGTTGAGTGGGAAGGTTTGGAAGAGTGGTTATAGGAGTTGTGTGATGGGGAGTAAATATGCTCAAAACACATTATATGGAATTCTCAAAGAATTAATGAAAACGTTGTTTTTGTAATGTTTAATAATGGTTTAACAAAAATGTAATAGACAACTTGAGTGTGTGCGTGTGTGTGTGTGTGTGTGTGTGTGTGTGTGTGTGTGAGAGAGAGAGAGAGAGAGAGAGAGAGAGAGAGAGAGAGAGAGAGAGAGATCAAGACACAAAATACCAAGTGACAAAACATTAAGAATGAAAGGAATTGTTGTCTTTAAAAGAGATTTGAAGTTATGAATGAGGGAAGGTATCTCATAATCTGGCATCTGAGCTGTGGATGCTTTTGAAACATCCAAAGGGTTTATTTTTGAGGTTTGTGAGGGTAAACTAGATGTATAGATTTCTTTTCTCTATGACTTATACAAGTATTCCTTTCTATACATACCAGGCTTTTAGAACTGGATAGAGCCTTATTCCATTAGAAAACATAATACTCAGTTCACATAAATTACTGATATTTTTCTGGAAATATGCTTGATAAATAAAATTGTTTGATGCTGGTATTTTTCAGATGATGCTTATTAACTGTAGGCACAGTTTTACATCTTCAAGCCTCCCCAAATCTTTACCACTTCTGATACTTTTTGTCAATTGCTTTAAAACCAGGTTCTCTGGTAATTATTGTTAATTAAGGGAGCCTGCTTCACACATGAGTTCATGAGCAGTTTGCCCAGCAATGAACTGGAAGCCAGCCTTAGCTACTTTATGACATGGCAAACTATATCGATTCTGATGGGAACAAAGGCCAAGCAGGTCAATAGCATGAGATCCAAATTCATTACCGTGCAGAAGAGAAGACTAAATCAAAATGAGATTAATTTTTCTCAGACATTTTGTGTTGTGTTGCAGCAGCCTCATAAATGATCCTGTATTTTGGTGGCAGTGTGACTGTGATAGAAATTTTAGACCTGGGGCAGAACAGAGGAATAAATACTTTGAAGTTCAGATTTTTTTCTATGGGAATAATTCAATTTTATATTTCAGTAGATACTGTGTTTGGAAGGACTCAGCTCCAGCTTTCTTTACCTCAATTTACTGACTTTTCAGCCTCCTTTCCATGTTATTCACCACTGAACAGGATAATAGATAGATAGACAGACAGACAGGCAGATAAATAGATAGATGATAGACAAATAATAGTAGATAAATAATGGTAGACTATGGATAAGGAGATGGATATAAATAGAGTTAGAAGACAATGGGTGATATTTAGAGATACAGAAAGACAAGTACTAGGAGATAGATATATAAATAGATGATTGGCACAGAAATGATAGAGAAATGAGAAGTGAATAAATAGAGCTGACATATTTCTGGGAGAGTGCCCCCTTTAGACTACCCTAGTTAACATGCCTAATTAAAATTAACATACTCACCTTTCATGGGTTTCCCCCTTTCCCTCTATGAACATCTGTCCCTTCTCTATCCAGAGGCACTCTTTTATTCCTAGGGGCAACTATGCCTTCCCACTCTTCCCTTTGCTTTCTCCATTGTCCTCTTCCTCATATCTTTGTCTTTTATTCCCTGCCCTTTGTCCGTCTGTGGCAAATAAATCTCCTTTGTGCTGAGAACTTGGTCTTCCTGTGTCAGGTGCTGACTCCTGTCGTTTCAATATGTTCAATGTTCACATGTGGTCCCATAGATACACTCCCATGCCAGAAAAGCTAAATTCTACAAGTCTTAGGGAAAGCAACTGAGGATTAAAACAGGCACTGCAGTGTTGAAATGACACTCTGACTCCTGTTTTTGTCTTCTCTCTCAATAAGAAGAAACTTGGAGTTGCAGTATGTAGAGTGAACACTACTGAGAATGAACAAAGTCATGCTGTGTAAATAGACAATAAGAGTCTGCAGATTTAACAAGTGGCCAAACATTCTGACCCATCTCACTTGCACGTAGGGTCTCCCGGAAGCTCTTAAGTTCCACTGATCTTCACATGTGCTGAGATAAAGAGAAGCTGAAACACCAGAGATGGGCACAGTCAATGAAGAATTGCAAAACGTGGATAAGGTTTATTCCAAAGCCCACTCACTGTTGGAGAAAATTTATCTTCTGTGACTTTCTTCTTCCATTTGAAAGTGTTTTGTCTCACTCATGGGTCTGTGGCTATGGTCCCCTCATGTTTACTGCATTGTAGTAGTTCATTACTTCAGTAAATCATAATCCGCACCAAGCACTATTTTTGTCTTAGTTTCTTTTTCTATTACTTCAATAAAACACCCAACCAAAGGAACTTAAAGAAAAGGTTTATTTAGCTTACATTTCCACATACAATCCATTATGTTGGATGAGTCAAAACATCATGAGCTTGAAGCAGCTGGCCACATGATATCCACAATCAGGAGAGGGAAAGTGATAGATGCATTGCAAAATTTCTCCATTTTATTAAGTCTAGGATCCTAGCCAGGGAACTGTCCTGTCTACAATTAAATGGATCTTTATATGTCAATCAATAAGGTAATCAAGAAATTTTTCCACAGAATTGCTCAGAGACCCATCTCCCAGGTGGTTCTAGATTCTGTCAAGGGGACACCATGACCATCACAATTCTTTAGATTCAGATTTCAATAGTTGAAAATGTTTACGTGTTTTTATGGGAATAGTGCCTGCTTGTCTGTCTGCTCCTGTCGTCCACCCCTTCTGCCCCTTTGCTGCTTCTCTTCCTCCTTCACTCTCTCCTTCCTTTGGCCTTTCTCTAATAAAACTCTCTCTCTCTCTCTCTCTCTCTCTCTCTCTCTCTCTCTCTCTCTCTTTCTCTCTCTCTCTCTCTTTCTCTCTGTGTGTGTATGTGCGCATGCGTGCGCATGCAGATACATGTGTATGTATTTGTACATTTGGATGGAATCCAGAGTTCTATGTTAGGAATCTTTAATCATTTCCCACTTTATGTTTTTAACCTATAAAACATTTATGTTTATTTTGTGTGTACATATGTATGTGTTTCTGTGCATGTCTAGATCTGAGTGTGTCTATTCATGTGTATGTTTTGTGTATATGTGTCTCTCTGCGTCTATGTATGTGTTTGTGTCTCTGTGTGTCTATGTGTATGTGTCCATGTGAATATCTGTCTATATGTAGAATTTCCTTGATTTTGGCATTCAAGTTGTTTCAAGCTCACATTGCATGACTCCGCTGTGATGTGGTCCTAATGGTTTGCCTGGTCCAGAGTTCCTCTGTTAGAAACGTAATCTCATCACAGTGGCACTCAGGCATGAGTCAAATGGGAGAAATTTAAGTCCTATGAATGATCAACGCAGCTTTGAAGTTTGGTGAGTGTTCTCTCCTATTCTTTCCCCCTCCCTAGCCCTCCCTGTCCTTTCATCACCCACAGTTTGCCACATAAGGACAGAGGTCCCTTTCCTTTTACCTTTCACTTTGTGAGGATTTAGCAAAACAGATCCACATAAGATGCCTGTAATTTTAATATGGATTTCCAAGCCTACAGAAATGTGGGAGAGTACATTTATATTCTGTCTAAACATTGGTAAGGAGTTTTTACTCTTTGACAATTTCCTGCACATGTGTGATATTTTCTGATTACCCTCACCTCCCCCTTATCAGTCACTCTCCTTCTTTTCAAGTCCCTTCTCATTTTCATGATTTTGTTTTGTTTGTGACCCACTGAGTTTAACCAGGGCAGTATGTGTGAGCATGGGTTAGGAACTATCCTTTGGAGCCTGGTAGGGTAATTGGTAGGTACACTAAGGAAGGCAATGCCTGTCCATCTCTCACAATCCATTAGTAGCCAATAATTCATCTCGGAGACATAAGGCCTCACTAGCCCCTCCCAGACACATGACTGACAGCTGACAGGTCCACTCGTGCAGTATCAGTGCAGGCAACTGCAGTTACTCTGAGTTCGCATTTGCCGTGACTATAACATCCAGAAGATGGAATTTTGCAGCCCTTTTCTCCTCACAAGGTACCCAGTCTTAGGTACTCTGCAGCAGAATATAGACTAAATACTGCTCACATGTTTCCATAAGCAGTATTTAGGATTCTTTTCCCCCTGAACAATCTGTTCCTTTTGTTGGAGCTTGATACTATAATCAAGATGGTGTGCTGGAGTTCTTGCTACAGTGTGTTGTTTGTTCTAAATCTTTTTACTTTACAATGCATTGCATGTATATATACTAGCCTATGTGTGGACTATGTATTTATAGATACTTATGCATACATATCATATTTACATATATACACACACAATGGGATACATACAGACTGATAAATATGAAGATTTGGGAATAGTCATTTCTATAACCAACTGTTTGACTGAAGCATGCTAAGTACAACATGCTTACTGATGTCTCCAGCTATAACCCATCCCTTCATAGACCATTGTTGCTTCACGCTCTTTCTTGGTTCTCCAAATCAGATCCCTGGTGTCTGCCATCTACCACTTGAGGATCTAACTGTTCAGTTTCAGCTTCCAAATGTATAGTGGCATCAAGATTATTAATCTGTGTCTGTGTGGTAAATACCTTTAATAAGTAGAATACAGTGTTTGAGTATAACTTCTTTTTTTTTAGATTTAAAGACTGTATATATTCCAGAAATTACTTATTTCAGTACCTTTTATTCCCATACTTTTGCAAAATTTTATTATGTTCCTGTGTGTGTGTGTGTGTGTGTGTGTGTGTGTGTATGTATGTGTGTGTGCAACAACATGGGTATGCAGTTGTACCTGTGTGTACTTGTGCTTGTGGATACCAGAGCTCAAGTTCAGGTGCCTTCCTCAGCCTTCCTCAGTCTTTCTCCACCTTGTGTTTTGAGACTGAGTCAGTTTGACCTGGAGTTAACTGATTGAGCTAAGCTGACCTGCCAGCCCCAGAAATTCATGTCTCTGCATTCCCAGTGCTGCTATTACAAGCTATCACGTTAAAAAAATAGTTTCTAGGATTGAACTCTGGTCTTCATGCTTCCATACCACACACATCACCTACTGCTATCTCCCCAGTCCACATGTTGTTAAATTGTCATGTCATATTTTACAAGTCATTTTGAAATCCTCTGACCTCCTAAACTACTTGCTAATTTGCATGCATCATGATTTGCACATTATGTATAGTGTTCTATTTGTTTTAACAAATGCATAATATTCTCTGTTCACAATTATGAAACTACAGATCCCACCTAACATCCATAATTTATCCTGCTCCCTTTTTCTCTCATTTCACTTTTCCAAATGTCATTTGGATTATAGGAATCATATAGCATGCAACATTATTGAATTGCATTCTTTTTCTTAGCATATACCTTTAATAAGATTCATTAGTGTATTCTTTGAACTGAGGCAGCAAAAACTTATTATTAGAACCCAATGATATTCCCTTGAACTCAGGTACACAGCTTGCTTGTACAAATCTTGATGAATGTCTTAATTGATTCTAGGTTAGGTAATTATGCATAAACTTATATAAATGTTAAGAGTAAGGTTTTATGTGAGGATCATTTATAAATTATGTGGGTAAATATTTACTGAACAAGCTCTAGACCCTATTGTAGGGAGATACCTAGCTTCAAAGGGTATTGATGAGCTTTACTCTAAGTGATATGAGGTAATGTGCAAGATGCTGTTTTTACAGGTATGATGACCAATGTTTGGCTTTACCAGTCCAAGAAAGTGAATGTTCTTACTTTAAATACTCACTAGTGTACAATACTACCAGCTCTAGTGTTTCAGCCGTTCCTACATCTCTGTCACAGCATTTCATTGCTATTTTATTTTTCAGTATTATAAAACAAGTTATATTAAGCACATATTCACACACTTACTTACATCTGCCAATCTCCTTTATTGAGGAATATTTGGGACTATTAGCCTGGTTTAAAATTAAAATCTTTGCTTTCCTTTGAGTTCATGAGTTATTTGTATTTTATTAGACATTGCTGTGAGATGGTCTGTATGTCAAATGCTCTGAATGGTCGATAAATAAAACACTGATTGGCCAGTGGCCAGGCAGGAAGTATAGGCAGGACTAAGAGAGAGGAGAATTGAGAGAACAGGAAGGTGGGAGGAGACACTGCCAGCTGTCACCATGACAAGAGTATGTGAAGATGCCGGTAAGCCACGAGCCATGTGGCAAGGTATAGATTTATGAAAATGGATTAATTTAAGCTATAAGAACAGTTAGCAAGAAGCCTGCCACAGACATACAGTTTGTAGCAATATAAGTCTCTGTGTTTACTTGGTTGGGTCTGAGCGCCTGTGGGACTGGTGGGTGATAGAGATTTGTCCTGACTGTGGGCAAGGCAGGAAAACTCTAGCTACAAGACATGTTCTTTATAAGTATTTTATTCTTGTCCATAGCTTTTTATTCTTGTCACTAAATAGTGTCACATTTTAATTTTTAATAATATCTATGATTTTTATTCTCTTATTGATTATGATTTTGTCATTACATCAGAAAACTCATTACCAAACTGAAGGTTTTGTCAAAATTTTGCCAATTTCTTCAATATTATGTTAGTTTTAAAATTTGCATTATTAATGAATTCTTATAAAAACTGTAAAACTGTAAGGTATGGTTCTAGGTTAATAATTTTCTTTCTATTTTCTCTCTCTAATATATCTCTCCCAGATCTCTCTCTCTTCTCTTTCTTAATTTGGTATCCAATTATCCCAGTAACATTTGCTAGAAAGGTGAACACTGTTTTTGTTCATTTATCAAAAATTAGTTTCCATCTGTGTGGATCTACTTCCGAACTCTCTGTAAGCTGGAAGATTTCTCTGGTCCTGCCCGACACAGCAGTCCTGCAGCCACTTACAAAATAATCATTCAGAGACTTATATTAATTACCAACTGTATGGTCTATGGCAGACTTCTTGCTAGCTAGCTCTTATAACTTAATAGATTTCAATTAGTCTTTAAGGTGCCACGTGGCCGTGGCATTACTGGTCTGCTAGCATCTTGCTGTTCCTTTGGCTGTGGCTGGCATCTCTCTTTACTCTCCTTTCTTCTCTTCATATATCTGCTCAGATTTCCCACCTGCCTCTAAGCTGCCGTGCCATAGGCCAATGCAGCTTTATTTATCAACCAATCAGAGTAACATATATTCAGAGCATACAGAAAGACATCCCACAGCACTTCCCCTTTTCTGTCTAATCAAAACAGAAAGTTTTAACTTTAACATAGAAAATTATATATAGTAGAACAGTTATCAAGCAGGAATTATAGATATAATATCTAGTCTATTTGTATTTGGAAAAATTAAAGAAAATATTTTATCTATCCTATATTTGTGAGTCTGAGGTTTCATATCTAATTTATCATTTATCATAACAAAGGAAAAATTATAACTATTTAGTCTTCAACTACATCAAAGACCATAGAAGGATATAATACTACCTAAGTAAACAAGAAGTACATTGTAAGCAACTCTCAAAAACCTAGAATGACAAAGACAGCTGGCTGCCTGGACAGTTACTCAAAGTTTCTCTGTAACATATAAGCATTTATCTTCAGCCTAAAGGCCTAGAGGTTGTTTTTTTTTTTAATTTTTATTTTGCATTGTAATTCAGTTCTACATATCAGCCACAGATTCCCTTGTTCTCCCCCCTCCCGCCCCCCTCACCTTCCCCTCAGCCTGCCCCCCATACTCATCTCCTCCAGGGCAAAGCCTTCCCCACAGACTGAGATCAACCTGGTAGACTCAGTCCAGGTAGGTCCACTCCCCTCCTCCCAGGCCAAGCCAAGCAATCCTGCATAGGCCCCAGGTTTCAAACAGCCAACTCATGCAATGAGCACAGGACCCGGTCCCACTGCCTGGATGCCTCCCAAACAGATCAGGCCAATCAACTGTCTCACCCATTCAGAGGGCCTGATCCAGTTGGTGACCCTTCAGCCATTGGTTCATAATTCATGTGTTTCTGTTTGTTTGGCTATTTGTCCCTGTGCTTTATCCAACCTTGGTCTCAACAATTCTCACTCATATAAACCCTCCTCATTCTCGCTGATTGGACTCCCAGAGATCCACCCGGGGCCTAGTCATGGATCTCTGCATCCAGATCCCTCAGTAGTTGGATGAAATTAGGGTGTTTGGCCATCCCATCACCAGAGTAGGTCAGTTCAGGCTGTCTCTCGACCATTGCCAGCAGTCTGTTGTGGGGGTGTCTTTGTGGATTTCTGTGGGCCTCTCTAGCACTTTGCTTCTTCCTATTCTCATGTGGTCTTCATTTACCATGGTCTCCTATTCCTTGTTCTCCCTCTCTGTTGTTGATCCAGCTGGGATCTCCCATTCCCCAAGCTCTCTTTCCCTCGACCCTCACCCTTCACTACCCCCACTCATGTCCAGGCTGTTCATGTAGATCTCATTCCATTTCTCTGTCATTGGGCGATCCCCGTGTCTTTCTTGGGGTCCTGCTTTCCAGGTAGCCTCCCTGGTGGTGTGAGTAGCAGTCCAGTCATCCTTCTTCCACATACCATGTTTGTCTTTCTGAGTCTGGGTTACCTCACTCAGGATGCTTTTTTCTAGATCCATCCATTTGTCTGCAAACCTCATGATGTCATTGTTTTTTCTCTGCTGAGTAGTATTCCATTGTGTATATGTACCACATTTTGTTTATCCATTCTTCAGTTGAAGGGCACCTAGGTTGTTTCCATGTTCTGGCTATTACAAACAATGCTGATATGAACATAGCTGATCAAAATGCCCAACAGTCCAATTAAGAAATGGGCTATGGAACTAAACAGAGAATTCTCAACAGAGGAAACTCAAATGGCTGAAAGACATTTAAGGAATTTCTCAACATCTCTAATCATCAGGGAAATGCAAATCAAAACAACTCTGAGATACCACCTTAGTCAGAATGTCTAAGATCAAAAACACTGAAGACACCTTATGCTGGAGAGGATGTGGAGCTAGGGGAGCTCTCCTCCACTGCTGGTGGGAATGCAAGCTTGTACAACCACTTTGGAAATCAATATGGCACTTTCTTAGAAAATTGGGAATCCATCTCCCCCAAGATCCAGCTATACCACTCTTGGGCATGTACCCAAGGAATGCTCGGCCTAGAGGTTTTTAGTTGCTTCTCCTTGTGTCCTATAGAATATCTGGCAGTCTCCTCTACAAAGTAGGAATCTGAAGGACCATCTCACTTTGTTTTGGCAAAATTTTGTGGTCATTTTTCTATGGGTCCTGCATGTCCAGTTTATATAACATTCTGTCAAGCAATCCAGGCAAGAACAGTTTTTGCCCACCATCCATTTTGTGCCAAGAAGATAAACTCCTATGGAGTGCTTTGATGTGCACCTTCCCCTTTGAAGTAAATCAGTGCTGCCAAGAGCAGATATGTTTCACTGTCTAGAAAGTCTAAGTTTTTAAAACATTTTAAATGATATATTCTGTAAGTCTTTGAAGATTACCTAATTGAAATATACCTTTATATACCTAAAAACTAAACTAATATGAGTATAAGTTTGATTATCCTAGATGATTATTAATCTGTATTTCTTAATTATATATTACAATTTTAAATGAACTACAACATAATACCTTAAACAAGAGTATAAATATGCACACAGTATAACAAAATTAACTTTAAATTTGTAATAAACTAAAATCAGTAGCAATGTAAAACATTTGAAACAAGTTGTTGATCTTTAAAAGTAGATTCAATACTTTCATCCTATCATATCTATAATAGCCTCTTTTCTTCTTTAGAAGGAGATTGCAATTATAATCAACCCCCTTTAAATAAAAATAAACATTCATGAACAATATTTTGGGAATTTGGGCATAGCTTCTCATACTACTTCCTGCTGATTAAAGGCACTGGCAATCTTATGGGGATCCTGAGAAATGTAAGAATTATGGTCAAGTCTTGACTGGAATAGTCTGTGAGGCTGCATTACAAATATGCTTTGTTAAGTTTTGAATTATATTGTTGTTCTTGAGAATGTTTGCCTATGTTTATCATTTTTTAGCTTTGAAAGGACAGGTTTTGCCTGGCTCGATATTAGCCAGACTTTCATAGTAAGACTCTGTTTTGAAAACAAACAAACAAAAACAAATAAACAAGAATAATTTTATTATATTAAATACCATTCAGTAATATTTTATAGTTTTCAGAGTATAAGGTTTGCAGCCTTATACTAAGCATTTGATTCCTTTGATGCTGCTATAAATAGACTTATTCTCTGAATTTACCTTCTGATGGTCATCACCACTAAAGAAACAGCAGCACCATAAGCATACCTCATATCCTGTTGACGTCATAAGACTCCATGTCTAATGCTGTGTCTTCTATAAATAGAGATACTTTACTCTCTTAGAATCTATGGTCCCTTCATTGGACTTTCTTGTAATATATACATATATATATATATATATATATATTGTATATGTATGTGTTTATACATATATATGTGTGTATGTATGTGTGTATATATAGATATATAGATAGATATAAATATAGATAGATAATATTATTGATAAGAAAGGATAGTAGTTTGCACTTTGTCTTGTCCTAACTTCAAGGGAAAATGCTGCATTCACTTTCTGTCTGCTATGATGGTGTTTTTGTTCATGCTTTATTTTTTATATTTTTATTAGATTGTAGAAGTTCATTTCTATTCTTAAATTGTTAAGTATGATTCGTTTTATATTACTTTATTTCTGCATTGAAAAATATTGTACTATTTCAAATGTTTTCTCTACATCATTTGAGAAAATAATGTGATATGCCTATACTTCTAGATTATGAATGTGACATATATTTCAGTTCTTCTTAGTCACAGTGTTCCACTGTGGCCAGGATGGTACTTTCCCATTATCCATTTGGAATGCTTAAATATAATGGCATCGCCAGTTACTTTTCTTCAGCCCCAATGGGGTCTAGTGAAGCCCCAGCAGCCCATACTTTGGTTATCTTGTAATGAGGAGTTCCCTTGCAAGGAAAACCAAATGTTCTACAGAATTCAAATATAATTATTTTTTCACTGCACTGCCCGGGATGTCTTTCTGTATTCTGTTAATGTGTTGCTCTGATTGATTGATAAATAAAATGCTGATTGGCCAGGAACCAGGCAGGAAGTAGTATATGCAGGATAAGCAGAGAGGAGGATTCTGGGAGGTGGAAGGCTCAGTCAGGAGACACTGCCAGCCGCCGCTGCCATGAGAAGCAAGATGTAAGATACCAGTAAGCTATGAGCCACATGGCAAAGTATAGATTTATACAAATGGGTTAATTTAAGATATAAGAACTAGATAGCAAGAAGCCTGTCATGGCCATACAGTTTATAAGTAATATAAGTCTCTGTGTGTTTATTTGTGTCTGAGTGGCTGTGGCCCAGGTGAGACTGCAGAAAACTCCAACTACACTGCACTGCTGGGAACATCATAGGAGGTTGTCTGTCATAGTCACTAATAGATCTTTTAAGGTTCTTTAGTACAAAAGCCACAGAAGAAGGTGGGCTTCCCATACAGACTCCATTACTCCATCAACACTATCTGTTTGCCTCCTCAAATATACAATTAAATATGATCCTATTCACCTATTTCTCTTCTCCAACTTCCCCTGATCCCACCCAACATAGACCTCTTTCAACTCTATGTCTTCATTTTCTTTCCTTTGATTTATTCTTTGTTTGTTAAAAACCCATTAAGGCAAATTAGTGCTGCCCATAAGTGCATGTGCAAACTACCAGTTGCCATGCTACCAAAGAAGAGAGACTTTCCCTCCCCTAGCAGCTATCAACCGCCAATAACTCCTCAGCTCCTCACTTTTAGGTTTGGGGTGAGGTGTCTGTCATTAATTTTGGAACACTCTCAACCATTATATCTTCAAACATTTCTTCTCCATTCATGCTCTTTCCTTCTCATGTTCTAATTACATTTATCTTAACTCTTTTGAAATTGGTCCATGATGATATTTGAATGTTTAATCCTTTTAAATTCTAATTTTGTATTTGCAATTTATTCTGGGAGGTCTCTGATGAGCTGTCTTTTAGCTCACAGATTTTCAGCTGTGTGCAGTCTTCTGATGAGCCTATCCTCACTAATCTTCACTCCTTTTCACAGTGCTTTCGACTTCTTTCAATTCCATTAGCTTTATTTCTTAAACTTCCATCTCTGTATTTATGTAAAGCATCTGTAGATTGTTGCTGTTTTTTTGAGTCCTTAACCTATTAACCAGTTACTTAGATTTCTTTTATTATTATTGTACCACCTGTAGAATATCTAATATCACCTGAAGAATTTTTCAGTTTGCACCATGTCTTCAATTTTGTGGATAATTTTTCCCTTAAAAGTTACTATACCATTTTAAGTTTTGTTATGGTTGATGAAATCCTGGAATGATTGATCATATTACAGAAACTCCAGAGAATAAGTCTTTAAATGAGGCTTGATTTACTCAGTCTGGGAGCCAGGCTGTGCTTGATATTTACTTGGGCTCTAGGGACTGGTGCACAAACTTTAGATTTTTATAGTGTGACTTTTTACTTGTGTGTTTGTTTGTGTGCCTGTTCACATTTTCTCTGAGAATGCATATATACATGTGTGCAAGATCTCTTGCTGAACCTGGAGCTAGCCAATTCACCTAGTCTATCAAGGTAGTTTGCTCTGTGGATCCTTTCTTTTATCTCCCAACTGCTGGAATTATAGACAGCCACAACATCTGCCATGTTTCTGCAATGGTTCTGAGGATATAAACTCTGGTTCTCAAGCTTAGACAGTAAATACTTCATCCACTGAGCCATCTCCCTTTTCTCTCAAATTGCTCTAACATCTTTTCTGTCGCCTTTTTCCCACCTTGGGCTTTCCTGTGTGCACACTTAGAGATGAGTGTCTCTTGTAGTTTTCTCTTGTGATTCTGTTCTGTGGATGTGGTAGCAAGGTATATTATAATTCCTAACATTAACAGGACATGCTTCATGACACCTGGAACTCTGAAACTTTGTAGGCATTAAATGCTTTTTTACATTCCTGTGGGCAAGATCCCTTAATCAATAACCCTCCTTTGCCCAAGAATGACATTATGGGTGTTCTTCCCTGTGTGTTTGTATGGGAATTGGGACCACCATACTCAACTAATAAAGTTGGCCTGCTTCAGGGTCTATATTTTTTAGACCTTCCTGAGCTGAAACTTCAAGAGACCCTGATAAACAAGCATTGCCCTCTTCATCAAAATTGTGTGTGTACATGTATCTACTGAGGAATTGCTGCTGAACTTCATCATGCTTGGATATTGGATATTGTGTGTTCAACTCTTCTCAAAGCCCCAAGGCAGGAGTCCTTCTTGACTTGAGTTGGCAGTGTTCTTCAAACTCAGAACCAGGTCCCAACCCTGCTGTGGACTTCTACCTCTCAATAGCAAATTAGGGAGAAAGAGCTTATTTCGGCTGCCAGATTCAGAGTGAATAAAGTCCATCCTGGTGCAAAGGCATGGCTGCAGGAGATGAGGCCAGTCTGCCACATTGCCCTGGCACTCTAGAATCAGAAAGAGTGAATGGCAAGTGGGGCCAGGTAATAAAACCGCAAAGCCTTTCCCCACTGACTTGTCTCCTGGGGAAATCTTCCCAATCTTCCCAAGCAGCTCTGTTAGCTGGAAACCAAATGTTCAAAGACAGGAGCCTATGGGAACATTCCACACTCAAACTGCAATACATGAAAGGGGAACTTTGATCCCTGCTGTGAAGACCTGATGGAATCCTGGAGGTTAAAACCTTCGGGAAGTCGGTGCTGAACGAGACTGACATTTTATTTGTTTGCTAGATCACACTTTTGAGGTTATGACATGGTAAGTCCTTATCCATCTAGTATCATCTAGTATCCATTATTAGTTCTGACTCAGAGCTCTAGAAACCCTTGGAATATCCTGAGTGAAGGAGAGAGGACAGTCCAATCACATCTTAGTGGCATTCAGTGACAGAGGGGTTGGTTACCAGATGAAGAAACCATGTGATGTGAGTTTGATCTTTTGATTCTGAATTTCACAGAAGGTAGGGGCTTGATACTGGATTTATCTAAATCAGAGCTGTTATAAGAACCCCTGATTTCATGTTGGTTAGTCATAAGCTCAAGTTAAAACCCAAACCTTGATTTTGGTCTCTTCCAGCAGGGTGGCATTGTGGGTCTGTGCCCCCATTTTGCACATCATATCCACTTTCAGGAAGTAGAGAGTGAACAAAATATGAACCCACAAATAAAATCACAGGCCCATCCCACTGACCTACTTCCTCTAGTAGGCTCCACAGTCTTTCCAACAGCACCACCAGTTGGAGGCGAAGGTTCACAAATCTGAGCCTGCGGGAAACACTTCACATTTAAACCATGTGTAAGGAATCTAGACACAGTGACAAACACAATTTCTCCTGAGGGGTGGAGACAGGGGGATCTGTTAGGCTTACTAGCCAGCCAGCCTAGCCTAACTGGTGAACTTCAGCCTACTGGGAAATGCTGTCTCAACTAACAAGATGGACAGCAATTAAGGAAATCTTTTGGCCTACACAGTCACCCACTCCACCCTACCCCCACACAGCATATTTACACACTGACCATGCAAACACATGTCCATATGCATCCATATACACTGACCATGTTCTCTCATACACACACATTAAAAAACACATTTTTTTAAATGATTTCAGTATTCCTGGCCTTTAGTACATGCAGTAGATGTTTGGCATGCATCCATTTCTCTTCAAAGATAGTCTTCCTTTTCTGTTCTTACTATTTGGGGGAGTGTTTATAGAAAATAAGATGCCAAGAACTGTTCCTTCAAAGAATCAGTAAATTACTAAGCAGAATTAACTATGTACACTCCAGGAATAAATTTGGAGATTTAAGTGATATTTTAATTTATTTTTTAAATGGGTATCAAATTTCTGTTGACTCATTGAGGGGAATATTTGTTTTATTTTTGTGTACGTTTCTCTATGTTTGGCACATTAAAATACAATTGTGAGGGGCTGGGAGGATTGTTTGGCAGAGAAGAGAACACACTATGTAAGCATGTGGACCTATATTCCAATCAGCACTAATCACATAAAGCTGAGCATGATTGATAGGCCTGGAAAAGATGGGCACATCCCAGAAGCTTGCTGTCTGCAGTCTTGCTTAAATTTTGAGTGTCTAATGAGAGACCCCCTTGTAAAGGACTAAGTCAGAGAGCAACAGAAACATCTGAGTCTTTGTTTAGCCTCCTTACGTGGACACACACACGCACGCGCACACACACACTCACTCATGCACCACACATAGACAAACACACTACTACCACCACCACAGCTGCCACCACCATACAATATAGAAGAAAAATGTAAGAATCTGAGAACAGGGAGATTTAGAATGCCTTAAAAAAACTGTTGAGAATCTACAAAAACAATGACCCTCCCATGTATGTTTTCTCAGAATGACCAGAAGGGCAGATACTCTCTGTGTAGCTGAAGAGCCAGTCACAAAACAAATGAGAGTGCTTACAGTTTTGAATGTCGTGTATCCAAAACAAACAGACCATCTACCCAGTGCTTCTCAGCACATTTGTAACTTTTTCATGGAATGGGGAAGAAACCGGGGGCTCCTTTTAAATGAGTTACTATATTACCATGTCTGTATCAGCTGAGTGCATTATGTATGATGAAGATGGTGACTGAAGGAAAGGCATAGCTTTCTGAGGGAGAAAGAAGAGAAGAAGGTGATCCCAGTTAGTACAGGAAGATGACAGATCTTCCTGGGCCAAAATGCAACTAGCAGTATGCACAAGAGTAACTTAGCAGTTAAGTTATAAAGGAGTTTGAAACTAAAAATGAAGTTATGTTCTAATCTTACCTTCAACAACTAGAGTTCAGAAATCATCATTATCCTTCCAATGATAAGACTGGACAAACTGAGAATGAGTACTTGGGTGCACTGAACAACTGACTTTGTGGTACAAACTGTGGAGAAACTAGAAGTTACACAGACTCCTTGGTAGGCAGATAGGGAAAGGCACTATGGATAGGTAAGTTTTCACGCTTGCAAGGTGGCTAACTACTTCTATCTCACCCTTCTGACCTGAGAAAAAGGCCTGGCAGCTTCAAACACAAGCCCTGTAGACTCCTGTCTCCTGCCAGCAAGACTCCTGCTGATAGACTACCTCAACAAGTTCAAGGATAAATCAAAACATGGTACACAACAGTTGTAGGCCAATCAGCCATCCTGTCTTTCTTCAAACTGACCAAATTAAATAAGAGGAGAAAGACTCTTAGGAGACTTAAAAATAAACGCAGCCCTTGAGAATAGGAGGGGTTTTTCCTTTTGTCGAGTATTACCTCTGCTTTTGGGGTCTTTTTCTCTGTGTCTACTGAATGTGTGTGTTTCCTCTCTTCAATAAATGCCTTTCTTCAAATGTTGATTCTGTCTGCTCTTGTTTTCTGTGTTTGAAAATTCTCCTCTTCTGCCCAGAGAGCTCAAGATCTTTTCTGCCTTTTAATTCTTTAACTGACAGAGAAAAGCAACCCATCAAAAAACGCTAAGGTCTGGAGAGTTGGTGAATCCATCCTCTGCTGAGGTATGCTTACTTCAAGGGGTTGGGGATGGCTTCAGGCTGTAGCCATGTCCTCTAAGCAGAGGAAAAGGTACTGCATCTGATCATCATTCAAACACCCATGAGCAATGTCCTGCTTGTTTACAGCATATGTTTCATATGTTCCAGAGGAAGTCATAGAAGTTCAAAGGACAAAGAGAGGCCTAACAAAACCATCTTGTGCCATTTGCAAATAATTTTAACAAGGATACTCTATCATGACTCTATTTACAAAGAAGTCCAAGATCATGCTAACCTAATCTATGGTGTCATACTTAGGGTGTTGACTGATCCTGATGTCCCCAGGGGATGCAAGAAATAGAATGGGTCTGAGAAGACTGTTGGGTGCTAAGAATATGTTCAAGGCATGCATATGCAGTGTCCAGTGAAAGAACTTAGACTGTTACTCATGGAAGCTGAGCTGTCACTTTAAAACAAGGAAATGCGGTGTACAATGGCAGTGTTCTTGTGTAACATCTTCTGAAGTGTGAAATTCCTGAGGACTCAGAGTTCTAAAGTGAGGTTGGACTGCTTAAGACTTAGGAAGTGAACAACTGAAAAGTCTCAGGAAGTCCTTGAAACTGACCAGATGTACAACACTCCTTCTTCAAGGTGCCATAAGTGATAAGTTCTGTTGAAGAAACCAAGGCCAGACAAACTGCTAGAGAAAGAGAAAGACAGACTGCCAAACTTCCTGGAAGAAACTCTCCAACGTGCTGAGTCCTACCAGGAGCTTCAGGGTTCCAGCCTTTGTGAATTGTCACCCTGACTGAAGTGGGCTTTTGGTGATGCAACTGTCTTTTGAGAATTGTCCCCAATCTGGTAAGTAACCACAAAACCTCATGGTTCACCAGATGGATTAGGTTGGTATCATTGTTTTGTCTGCCATTGGTTCCCTAACCAAGGTGTTGAGACATTTCTGTTTCATCTAGCATATGTTCAAGGCTTTAAGTTTAAACACTTCTAAAAAAATAAGTAAAAATCTTATTTTAGAAAAGAAAAAGTAGTACTTGGGCTAAATATGGAAATTTAAGTGAAAAATACTAAATCAAGAAAACAGGCACAAACCCAGAATGCTTCAGGACAACTGATGGAGGCTTGTCGCATTATTATAGGCAAACAGAGAGCTACCCTGAACACAGAGAATCATGCACCCTGAACACAGAGAACTATGTGTCCTGAACAACAGAGAATCATGCACCCTGAACATAGAGAGCCATATGTTCTGAACACAGAGAATCATGCACTCTGAACATAGAGAGTCATATGTCCTGAACAGAGAATCATGTACCTGAACATAGAGAGTCATATGTCCTGAACACAGAGAATCATGTACCTGAACATAGAGAGCCATATGTCCTGAACACAGAGAATCATGTACCCTGAACATAGAGAGCCATATGTCCTGAACACAGAGAATCATGCACTCTGAACATAGAGAGTCATATGTCCTGAACAGAGAATCATTCACCCTGTATATAGAGAATTAGGAACCTTGAACATAGAGAATCATGTGCCTTGAACATAGAGAATCATGAACCCTGAATGATGTCTTTTGGTATTGTGGGATTCAATAGTGCTTACTGTTCTAAAAATGATCTCTAATCAGTATAGAAGAAGCAGGATGTGCAGGCTTAATCCCAGAAGATATATGTCCAGTTGGTGGTCCAGTAAAACAGAAGAGTATGGCTGAGGGTGCAAGCCAGACACTGAGGTCTAAACCCCTAATTTCATAGGAAGTCACTTCTATCTTGCCCCTGTAAAATGTGGAATATTTATTTATAAGTTACCACAAAAATTAAATAATGGCTATTTATGCAAAGTCCTTAGAACATTTAGAAATGCCAGGAATAATAGATGTTTTAGAAACATTAACTGGAGCCAGCCAGCTAGCTTAGAGGTGAGGACACTGTTTTCCTAGGCAGACAAATTGTGTTCAATTCCTGGAAATCCACATGGTAAATAGAGAGACCAGTTCCCGCACAATGTCTTCTGACCTCTATGTGTATACCACAGCACAAGTGCAAAAACCTACATGTACACACACACACACACACACACATACACACACACACAATAAATGTTAAAAAATTAACTTTTGATAGCATAAATGAAAGAGCTTCTGGAAATACAAAGTGCTGGTGTCATTATCCCAGGCCTTTGGAGCATCTCTATTTCCAGGCCCGCTTACATAGCTCTTTGATGGCAAGTACCTCACTAATTACAGAATTTCCACAGTGATGGAAGATGCAGATAATTTCTTCAAAATAAACTTTTCACATTTTGCATGTAAATTCATCGATTGTGCATGAAGAAGGCCAGGAAAGCCTTGTGGCTTTATTAAATTGATTGGCATCTAATAACTTAATTATCTACAGAAACAGATGTTACTTCACCAGAAAACAAATTATTTTATCTGCAGTGAGGTAAATTAAACCATCAAACACTGCAGAGATCTTTAAATGACTGTAGTAAGGCTGCAAGGGGTGGAGACAGAGGCTCATCAGGCTTCTGTGCAGACTTCATTTGTTTAGAAGAGCTCATTATGAACGTTCTGGTTATAGATTTTAATCATTTTTGTGTGCATGATTTTAGGGGAGTCGAAGGGCACGTGTGTCACAAGGTACATGTGGAAATCAAAGGAAAACTTGTGTCCCAGGGATCAAACTCATGGCATCAGGTTTGGTGGCAAGTGCTTTAATCCACTGAGGCATTGCTCTAGTTTGCCTTCTATTGTGATAAACTGTTTTCCAGTGAGAGAGAGAAAGGCAGGGATCCAGTTGGGAGGAGAGGTGGGAAAGAATTTGGAGTACAGGGAGGGAAAGCTCTTAACAGCATACATTATGTGAGGTAAAAAAGTATTTTCAATAAAAGAGGGGAAAACTACTTTGAGGAAAAGCAATATCAGGAGGAAACAGCTAATTTGGATTACAGGTTCCTGTCCATTGTTGAGTAAGGGAGTCGAGCAGGGGCTTAAAGCACAAAATCGGGGGTAGAAACTGAAGCAGAGACCATGGAAGAGTGCTGAACTGGCTTGTTCCCCTGAATTGGTCAGCTGTTTTTCTCGTGTAGGACAGACACTACTCCCAAACCCTGCCCAGGAGTGGCTTAGCTTACAGTGAGCTGGGCCCTCCTACATCAATTAGGAGTCAATGAAATGTCCCATAGACACAGCCACAGGCCAATATGATGATGCCAGTGCTTCAGTCTCTTCTCAGGTGTGTCCAGTTGACATCCAAGATGAGCCGTCACAGTCAACTTGACAGCCCCAAGGCACAAGTGAATTTCATTGTCAAAATTTTCATGTCTCATTGGACTTTAGTTTAGAAGACTATGCTTGAATACATGCACACACACATGCAGAGAGGGAGAGAGGGAGAGAGAGAGAGAGGAAGAAGAAGAAGAAGAAGAGGAGGAGGAGGAGAGGAGAGAGAGGGAGAGGGAGAGAGAGAGAGAGAGAGAGAGAGAGAGAGAGAGAGAGAGAGAGAGAGAGAGAGAGAGGTGCCCAGGGACTAATATACTCATGAATCTAGAAAGACATACTAGGAAACATTTCTTTCCGTATGGGTTGAGTATGTCCCCAAAGGCTCATGTGTTGTGGGATGGTCTGTATGTCAAGTGTGTTGCTGATTGGTCAGTAAATAAATCACTGATTGGCCATTGGCTAGGCAGAAAGGATAGGCGGGACAAACAGAGAAGAGAATTCTGGGAAGTGGAAGGCTGAGAGAGAGACACTGCCAGCTGCCACCATGACAAGCCGCATGTGAAGATCCCGGTAAGCCATGAGCCATGTGGCAAGGTATAGATTAATGGAAATGGATTAATTTAAGCTGTAAGAACAGTTAGCAAGAAGCCTGCCATGGCCATACAGTTTGTAAGCAATATAAGTCTCTGTGTTTACTTGGTCGGGTCTGAGCGGCTGTGGGTCTGGCGGGTGAGAGAGATTTGTCCTGAGGTGAGCCAGGCAGGAAAACTCTAGCTACACTCATGTGCTGGAAGCCTCAGTCCCTAGTGTGGTGAGACATGTTGGAGTGAAACCTTTGTTAGATGGGGCCTTGGTCTGAGGACATGGCTCACTGGGTAATTTGTTGTTACAGCCTCCTTGTTGAAGTTCCAAGTCAGTGAGAGTCCCTACCTCAAACAAACAGAGGATGTTGAAGATGACATCCAAGACCTTCCTCTAACTTTCATAGGCATACAGATACATACTAACCCCACATAGTCATACACACAAGATGGGGTCTAGTCTTTACATCATGTTATTCTACTCTTGGAAGGAATTAATGCTGGTATTGAAGAAATCTGGAAACCTCTGAGAGTCCTGCTCAGAGGAAGTGCTGGTTCACTCTATATAAAACATTAAGAACACACTCAAAGTGCAATGTGTGATGTCACTCTGTGTATTAAAGCCTCTGTGAAAGCTAGTCCATAGTGACATTTGGGTTTTGTGCATAGAGTTTTCACACGGCTTTCCACCCTGTAACATTTATCTGCATTTCAGATAACCTGGATGTTATACCACAGTAGAAAGGGTCAAAAGAATCATAGATTCAGAGGTAAGAAAAACAGGAACCCTCCAGAGAATGTAATGATTTATTCCAGTGAGACAGAGTGAGGGAAGGAGAAGGAAGAGGTGTTACAGAGTATTAGCTAATGCTTCTCCATAATTTACCAATCAATTAAAATGCCACTATCATTCTCCTTTGCCACTTATCTCCTGTGATATTTAAAGGTCATGTGGGTGCTATTGAGAAGGACAGCTATTAACAGATACATGAAAATAGCATTTCCAACTCTAGTGTCAAGGTAATTTCCATTCTAGCTCAAGTCATACTCGTCAGGCACAAGGACAGATGTTTGACAACTCTAGTGTATTTAAAGAAATGAGAAGTGGGGAGGGCAACCTGATGGAATATAATAACTAGAAGCCAAAATGAGAGACACTGGGGAGATGACCCAGTCAGTAAATCATTACTGTGCACGCTCGAGGACCTGAATTGGGACCCTCACTATCCATTTAAAAAGCCAGTTGCAGTGGTGTGTGCCTGTAATCCTAGCACTCGAAAGATTGTGACAGGAGGATTCCTGGGGGTCACTGGCCAGTCAGGATACAAATCAGGGAACTCTGAGTTCAGTGAAGTAAATAAGGTAGAAAGCAACCGGAGAAGAAACCCGGTGTTGACCTCTGGCCTCTACGTGAAGATACATGTGCACTCACACTCTTGTAACCAATCATTCACATAGAGGCAGGTGCCTTTTGCATTTTCTAGTCGGGCCAGAATATGACAGAACATGCTAAATTAACGCCCACATTTATCTTAGCTAGGATCCAAGGATGAACAATTTTTTGAGGACAAAAGTATTTCAGTTGTAACTATAGTTTATCAACTACTTAGCTAATAATTAGCTAATTTTTAATACTTAATATTTGTCACAAGTTGTATTAGACACATTTCAGTCATATTATCATCTATTTTAATAATAAAAACAACACAGTGCATATCCTCATTTTATAAATTAGGAGACCAAAGACAAAGCCTGGAGATATGAATCATTGGTAAAACAATCACTACACAAACACGAGGCCCTGAGTTTAGATTCCCAGCAACCACATAAAAGGACGACCCAATGATGCATGTCAGTAACCACAGCGCTGGGGGTTTCATCAGGGCAGATAGAAGAGGATCCCAGAGGCTTGATTTCCAGCAAGTCTAGGCAACGTGATAAGTTTCCGGTTTAATAAGGCTCTTTCTTTAAAAATAAGGTAGAGAACAACAGAAGAAAACACCCAATGTCTGTCTTCGACCTCCACATGTTCTTGCATGTTCAAGCATGGCTCCTCATGCCATACACTAAAATAAAAACAAACAAGCAAATGGAGAAAATAAATAAAACAAACAGAGAATAAAACCACACAAAACTAAGACAAAACTCACAGTAGCTTGTGGACTCTGGTTGTAATACTTCACAAGTCTCAATTACCTGTTTGGAATTAATCTGTTATTTTCTTTCCTTTAATGTTCTGAAATTTACCAATTGTCTTTGTTACTGTTCTATTGCCTTGAAGTGGAACCATGACCAAGGAAACATATAAAGGAAAGCTTGTAACTGTTGGCTCCCTGACAGTTTAGGAGAGTTAGTCTGTGGACATCATGGCAGGAGCACAGCAGTAGACAGGCGGGCCTGGTGCTGAGCAGTCACTAGAAGCTCCCAGCTGAGGCAGAGAACCTGAGACTGGGCCTGGCACGGGCTTTTGAAAATTCAAAGCCCACCTCTAATAACAGACCTTCTTCAATTAAAACATACCTCCTAAACCTTTTTAAATAGTTACACCAACTGGGGACTAAACATTCAAACATATGAACCTATGAAAGATGTTCGCATTCAAACCACCATATCAATTATGTTATAAATGGCATTTGGAAGAAGAATTTATTTATTGATTTACTTAACAAAATGGACAGCTTCAGTGCTGGCTCTGGAACATCCATTTAGAAAAGATTCATGAAGATCATGAGTGGATATTTAAATTCCTAATTTGAAAACAGGTCAGGGACCAAAATTATCTAGTATCCAGCTGATGAAAATATGTATCTCTTGCCTCAAGGAGGATCAGAGACCAACCAGGTTTATTCTGAAGCCAAATATGAATGACTATGGTTCTAATTTGTTAAGAATTTCATGTAGTTTTCATGACAACAGAACAAAGAAAATTCTAGATGAAGGCAATTTTCAAATACATTGGTAGGAGCATATGTAGCAAGGTGATAGAAAACCTGGGAACCTGTGTGCT